>NC_134353.1:478245764-478505764 GCF_048569485.1 Anomaloglossus baeobatrachus
TTTTTATTTCTAATAAATTTTTTTTTCAGGTGTGTGTGTGTTTATTTACTGTAAACTTTTGTGGCTGTAGCTGCGTTGGTGCAGACGCCAATCCAGGACATACACACACACACACACACACACATTCAGCTTTATATATATATATATATATATATATATATATATATATATATATCCAAGCGAGTGGCTATGGATTCGCAGATGACAGCGGCAGACTAGCAGGTTTCACACAGATACGGCCACTGCCATGTTTATTGTGTGCACTTATCTCTCAGTGTTACACATTCAAAAAAACAGGAAAATAAACGTCTAAGGCTATGTGCGCACTGGAAAATGGAATTTTCTCAAGAAAATTCTGCAGGTATTCAAAGATTACCGCACCCGCGGTAAAAAACCGCGGCAAACCGCAACCGAAAACCGCATGCGGTTTGCCGCGGTTTGCTGCGGTTTTACCGCGGTATTGTTCGCGGTTTTGCCGCGTGCGGGTTGGGATGTGCTTTATTGCATTCAATGCAATAAAGCACATTGTAAAAAAAAAAAAAGTCATTTCACTCTGAGATAGATAGATAAAGAGACAGAAGAATAGATAGATAGATAGATAGATAGATAGATAGATAGATAGATAGAGGACAGATCGCTGCATTTCCCACGGTCGGCAGTGAGTTCACATTACCGGCCGTGGGAAATGACCGGTAATTACCTCTTCTGTCTCGCTGCGAGGCTGCATTCAGTGCTGTGTATCAGTCGCGGCTGGATGTAAGCAGCGCAGGACCTGTGGATTACGCCGGAGCTTTGTTTCGGGAGGGGTTAATAAAATGGTGAACGAGGCTTGTTTGTTTTATTTAAAATAAAGGATTTTTTTGTGTGTGTTTTATTCACTTTACTTACGGGTTGATCATGTCAGCTGTCACATAGACGCTGCCATGATCAAGCCTGGAGTTAATGGCGGTGATGCACCACCATTAACCCCTTGTATTACCCTGACAGCCACTGCTACATGGCTGCAGGAAGAGCCGGGGACACGCCGGTGCTGCCGCATAATGCATGCGACAGTCCCGGGGCAGCTGCGGCTGATATTCTCGGCTGTGGGAGGGGGAGTGAGGCGGGGGACATTAACCTTGCCCCTCTCCCTCCCCAGCCTGAGAATACCGGGCCGCCGCTATGTGCTTACCTCGGCTGGACGGTAAACATACGGCGGAACCCACGTTCTTTTTTTTCTATATTTCCGTTTGCTTTCTATGTATGTTCTATGTGTCTGTGTTCTATGTCTGTGATGTGTGTGTGTGTGTGTCTGTGATGTGTGTGTGTTTACTCTCTGCTTTGCTTCCTCTTCCTGTAATGACATCACTTCCCTGCAAACCGCAGGCAGTGATGTACATTACCGCAGGTAAACCGCGAAATACCGCAGGGAATAACGCAGTGAACCGCACAGAATTTGCTGCCTGCGTTATTCCCTGCGGGATTTCACGATTACATTGGAGTCAATGGAGTGAAATCCCGCAGCGACGTGCGGAAAAGAATTGACATGCAATCGTTTTTGCTGTGGGAATCCCGCAGCAAAACATGCAGCTGTCAAATTCCGCCTAGTGCGCACAGGATTTTTTTTGCCCATAGGTTTTGCTGGTGATTCACTGCAGAGATGTTATGAACATTTTCTGCAGTGAAACATGCAGCAAATCCGCAAAAAATCCGCGGCAAAATCCGGTAAGTGCGCACATAGCCTAAGGCCGTCTGGCCACTAACTAACTACAGAATGCTAACTACAAAATAAACCTATGTAACAAACAAAACAATATTCTCTTACTGTATCGGTTCCTCAGCACAGCAAGCGGAAGTATTGAGTCTCAGCACCAGCAGCCATGAGCCTGGACAGCTCTACTCAGCAGTCTCTTTGTTCTGAATGCCTCCTGATTAGAGATGAGCGAACCGGTCGCGGTTCGGCTCGAGGTCGGTTCGCCGAACGGAGCTCCCGTTCGAGTTCGGTTCGTCGAACGTTCGACGAACCGAACTCGAACTGCATAGGAAACAATGGCAGGCAATCACAAACACATAAAAACACCTAGAAAACACCCTCAAAGGTGTCCAAAAGGTGATAAACAACTAACAACACAACACAAACACATGGGAAAGTGACAAGGACATATACGCATGCAAAAACAAAAGAGCTGGACAAGTAAAAAGAGGAGGAGACACATATATGAGTATATGCAAGGAAACATCGATGCCATTACTGTGCAACTTGAGCCCTGCTCATTTTAGGCTTCCAATCTGGATAAATTGCCTGAGCTCGACACGTACGCCTTGGGGATCTTGTCGTGTCCTGCAGCCAGCGTTCTCTCGGAACCTGTCTTCAGTGCTGCTGGGGGTCTGCTGGCAGATAAGCACACGTGTCTGTCCACTGACAATGTGGACATGGCTCTCAGAGGACTTTTCTTCCCCTGGGTCAGCCAGGGGACGGGAAAGGCACGCGTATTTTTGAGAGTGCTTCATGCAAAGCATCTGTTTCATTTTGAAAAGGGAGATCAAGTGATGCCAGTCAAGTGGCGTGTGTATGGCCCAATTAGTGGAAACAAGGGAGACTGTGGTTGGAGTCCCCTAGCTTTTGAAAAAAGAACCAAGATGAACAAGTCAT
Organism: Anomaloglossus baeobatrachus; assembly: GCF_048569485.1. Classification (NCBI taxonomy): domain Eukaryota; kingdom Metazoa; phylum Chordata; class Amphibia; order Anura; family Aromobatidae; genus Anomaloglossus; species Anomaloglossus baeobatrachus. The sequence goes on from NC_134353.1 coordinate 478,248,397, forward strand.
GGCTCTCAGAGGACTTTTCTTCCCCTGGGTCAGCCAGGGGACGGGAAAGGCACGCGTATTTTTGAGAGTGCTTCATGCAAAGCATCTTTTTCTTTTTCAAAAGGGGGGTCAACTGATGCCAGTCAAGTGGGGTGTGCGTGGCCCAATTAGTGGCAACGAGGGAGACTGTGTTTGGAGTCCCCTCGCTGTGTTTCTAAAAGAACCAAGATGAACAAGTCATGGCTCTCAGAGGACTTTTCTTCCCCTGGGTCAGCCAGGGGACGGGAAAGGCACGCGTATTTTTGAGAGTGCTTCATGCAAAGCATCTTTTTCATCTTGAAAATTGGGTCAACTGATGCCAGTCAAGTGGGGTGTGTGTGTCCCAGTTAGTGGAAACGAGGGAGACTGTGGTTGGAGTCCCCTCGCTGTGTTTCTAAAAGAACCAAGATGAACAAGTCATGGCTCTCAGAGGACTTTTCTTCCCCTGGGTCAGCCAGGGGACGGGAAAGGCACGCGTATTTTTGAGAGTGCTTCATGCAAAGCATCTTTTTCATCTTGAAAATTGGGTCAACTGATGCCAGTCAAGTGGGGTGTGTGTGGCCCAGTTAGTGGAAACGAGGGAGACTGTGGTTGGAGTCCCCTCGCTGTGTTTCTAAAAGAACCAAGATGAACAAGTCATGGCTCTCAGAGGACTTTTCTTCCCCTGGGTCAGCCAGGGGACGGGAAAGGCACGCGTATTTTTGAGAGTGCTTCATGCAAAGCATCTTTTTCATCTTGAAAATTGGGTCAACTGATGCCAGTCAAGTGGGGTGTGTGTGGCCCAGTTAGTGGAAACGAGGGAGACTGTGGTTGGAGTCCCCTCACTGTGTTTCTAAAAGAACCAAGATGAACAAGTCATGGCTCTCAGAGGACTTTTCTTCCCCTGGGTCAGCCAGGGGACGGGAAAGGCACGCGTATTTTTGAGAGTGCTTCATGCAAAGCATCTGTTTCATTTTGAAAAGGGAGATCAAGTGATGCCAGTCAAGTGGGGTGTGTATGGCCCAATTAGTGGAAACAAGGGAGACTGTGGTTGGAGTCCCCTAGCTTTTGAAAAAAGAACCAAGATGAACAAGTCATGGCTCTCAGAGGACTTTTCTTCCCCTGGGTCAGCCAGGGGACGGGAAAGGCACGCGTATTTTTGAGAGTGCTTCATGCAAAGCATCTTTTTCATCTTGAAAATTGGGTCAACTGATGCCAGTCAAGTGGGGTGTGTGTGTCCCAGTTAGTGGAAACGAGGGAGACTGTGGTTGGAGTCCCCTCGCTGTGTTTCTAAAAGAACCAAGATGAACAAGTCATGGCTCTCAGAGGACTTTTCTTCCCCTGGCTCAGCCAGGGGAGGCGAAAGGCACGCGTATTTTTGATAGTGCTTCATGCAAAGCATCTTTGTAAGCTTAATGGGGGTCAACTGATGCCAGTCAAGTGGGGTGTGTGTGGCCCAATTTTTGGAAACAAGGGAGACTGTGGTTGGAGTCCCCTTACTGTGTTTTACATGCTTTTAGAAGGGCATGACATGGCTTAGAGGTTGACTTTCAGCATCTGGAAACTGTTGGCTACCAAAATGCTGCCTTTCCAACCTTTTTAACCGAGGATTTTCGAGACCTTATGCCCATCGCAGTGCCCCAAGAGCCGATGCCCAGGTGCCACTCCTTCTCCAACAAAGGCATGCACGCGCTACACCAGCATGTCGCACTAAACATCACTGATTCCTTGAGAAACTCTCTGTGACACGGTGCATTTCACCACAGATAATTGGCCCAGTAATCATGGACAGGGGCGTTACAATGTCGCTGACTGGGCAATGGGTTACTGTGGGGAGAGATGGAGAAGGGTCTGCTGTACAAGTCTTTCCGTCCCCATGAGTTGTGTCAATCCTTCTTCTGTATGTAGAAGTTAATACACTGCTTCTGCCTCTTCAACCTCGTGTGGGTCCTCCACCTTGGCGCAAACCCTGTGTGGTCAGGCCACCCTTCCTTGTAACTGCGCACAAGGAATACCACACACCTCCTTACTATGCTGGCAGCAGAGCTCAATGCCATCAGGCGGTCAAAGGTTTACTTTGAAATGTATGGGAAATGTGAGTCACACCGCTGAGAAGTTGTGGACGGTTAGCTCTGGAGACCGAGTTTCATCAATGGTTGTCTCCACTCAACCAGCAGCCAGGGAAGGCCGGGTGCGACAATGATGCAAACATGGGTGCGGCCCTTCGCTGTGACAATGTGACACACGTGCCTTGTGTGGTTCACGTGTTGAACCTGGTTGTCCAGCAATTTTTAAAGCACTATCCTGGCCCACATGGCCTTCTGCAGAGAGCACGGTGTAACGCCTTCCTTGATCCACACACTCAGATGGGCTGTAAATGATAGGCTAGAGGGAAGCCACTCACCAAGCAGGACCCCTAGAACCCTGAAACCCTTTAACCCCTATACAGGGATTAGGAATTACACAGGGCCCAAGGTGATCAATACCTGTGGAAGGCTGCAGTTCCAGAGAATAGTAGTCAGGCAGGGTCAAAACATTAATTGAGGAACAGGAACAGAATGGGACGGCCAGGACTTAATCAGAAAACAAGCAGAGGTGAAATGCGGATCGGCCAACAAGGTACATAAACAGCAAGCAGGAAAAGTAGTCAGGTAACAAGCACACAAAATCATAAAACTGAACTGGGGGTAAAAGTAACCAGAGGTTCATAGCTATGTCTGGCAGTGGTCTGCAGACAGGATGGGCATAAAAAAGGGTGTGGTGTCTTCCCATCGGTTGTAGCTGAATGATGGTATTTCATCTGTGAGATACCCACCAGCTACATTCAGCCAGAGATTCTGCATCTGTCAAGGTAATGCAGCCCAGTGGGTGAGCATAACCTGCGTCCACCTGCGCCGCTGGCATCGACTGCTCTCCCATCATCAGCACTATGCATGAAAGGAACACGTTGTCACCTGGCGACCGGAGTACAAATTGACGGAGCGGAATCCGTTGGTGACTTAACAGCCGTGTGCGGCAATGATGCAAACCTGGCTGCGGGCCATCGTCAGGGCAATGTGACACACGTGCCTTGTATGGCTCACGTGTTGAACCTAATTCTCCAGCAATTTTTAAAACACCATCCCGGCCTACATGGCCTTGTGCAGCGGGCACGCTCGCTATGTGCTCACTTCCATCGTGCGCACACAGCAGCTCAACAACTTTCGTCGCTACAGAAGTCTTTAGGTCTGGTGGTTAAACGCCTGAAATGCGATGTGCCGACACGCAGGAATTTGAATCTGCACATGTTGCAGCGTTTGTGGCAGCACCGCCGAACCCTGCTGCAATACGTTATGACATATAGCCTGGGATAACTTGATCCAGAGGTGGTGCAGATCACACTGCTGGAGTGGTGTCAGATCAAGGACCTATGCACCCTGCTACACAGTTTACAAATGTCGACGAAGATGTTTAGCACTGGCAATGTCATTCTCAGCGTGACAATTCTGGTCATCTACATGATGGAGCACACTGTAATTATTATTCGGAGTCAGGTGTTGGGACAAGAGGAAGGGGAGGAAGTACAGGAGGAGTCATATGCGGAAGGGATAACAAGATCTACGAGGTCCAGATGGTCAGCGGCACCTAGGCGGCAGTCATGGTGAGGGAGATGAGGGAGAGGGATTAACAAGGGCGCATAGTATCAGCAAAAAGAGTTGAGGAAGGTGCAGGAGCCCATGAAGAAATGGAGGATGAACTGGCGATGCGATGGGCATGGAAGACTCAGCAGATGAGTGAGAGCTTGCTCACATTTCGGTTGTGCGAGGTTGTGGGGAGAGGGCAGAGGAAGGAGGCACGATTCTCACCTCTCTGCCACCAACACACCAAGGACTTGGTCCTCCTGGATGCACAAGACACATGAGCGCCTTCTTGCTGCACTACCTACAACATGACCCTCGGATTGTACGAATTCAAAGTAATCCTGACTACTGGGTTGCCACACTGTTAGATCCCCGGTACAAGACAAAATTTGGCAAAACTTATTCCTGCCATAGAAATGGACGCACGTATACAGGAGTATCTGCAGAATGTGGTACGCAATCTTAGATCTGCTTTTCCACTAAACACCAGTGCTGCACAGAGTGAATCTCAACGCTTTGTCATGGATAGGAGGAAATGGTCTTTTACTTGTCCACATCTGAGGGACTGAGGGCTTGCTGCTGTGCTGAGATGGCGTTGAGTACGGTGTCCCTGCAGAGTTGCACTTTTGGTCATATACCAAAATGAGTTGAAAAAGGACAGATGCTGGTGGAAAGGGGAACAGGTGTGTTGGAAAGGGGAAAAAAGTTTTGGTCCGTGGATTTGGTGGTTAAGCAACAGTAACATTTGCTGAAGAAACACCATCTGTTACAGTGGGACTGGCAGATTTGGATAAGGTGGCCATTGAGTACGCTGACCGTGTGCGTAGAGGCCACACCTATGGACAGCAGGCGCATCAGCAGCAGCAGGCCTGTTAATGCCACTGGGCTGCACAAGCAGGACTGGTAGGACAGGAGCTGGTCTTAACCGTTCTGCGTTACCAACTGTGATGGTGGCCTGCATCGACACCCTATCCCTGCCTACCTCTGGCCTAAAGCCACAATGGGTTCAACACATGGAGGTGTGCTCTTTCGGAGCATAATAGAAGACTGCGCACCTCCTTGTTGGCTCCAGCCCCTTTTATAACCTGGGTCCGCCCCAAACCAGGGTGAACCACAATGCACCTCCTGGAGACAAAAGCAGAGGGACACGTCTAGAGTTGAGCGCGGTTCGCGGTTCGAGGTTCTCCAGTTCTAAGCTCGAGTGATTTTTGGGGCTGTTCGAGATCGAACTAGAACTCGAGCTTTTTGCAAAAGCTCGATAGTTCTAGATACGTTCGAGAACGGTTCTAGCAGCAAAAAGCAGGGCTTTTTACAGCTACAGTGTGCAGGAGCCATCGCTGGCAGCCTGCCACAAGCTGGTAACCAAGATAAACATCGGGTATCCAAGCAAAGCGCTTTGGTTAGTAACCCGATGTTTATCTTAGTTACGTGCAGGAAGCCCACACTTCCCGCTCAGCTCACTTCGCCCCCTCCTGCCCGCGGCATGTATACATACATATACACACACACACACACACACACACACACACACTCTCACCCCCCCCCCCGCTCGGCTTACCTGCGGTGATGAAGTCCCGCCATCCCGACCTCAGCGCTGTCACTGTCCTCCATGGCCGCCGCTTGTCACATCACCTATCGCTTCCGACCCGAGACTGACACTGGCGGTGACGTCACGGAACTCTCGCGATACTTGATGTGAAGGCGCCGGTCATTGACCTCAGTGACAGGGGCTGTCAGTGTGCTGGAGATCAGCGCAGGTAATGTACCTCGCTGACAGCAGCACTTGTCATCCCCTGCAGTGACCTGGGGTTACCCATTGATGTTAGCTCAGGTCACTGCATTGCTCTCCCAGCCAATGGGGAACATCCTGCTCTTCATTGACTGGGGCAGTGTGGATCGTCATGGCAACCCCTTGGATTACACCAGACCTGGATTTGTTTTTCTTTCTAATAAATTGGTTAAAGAGGGAATGTTTTGGGGAGTGTTTTTTCAAATAAAAATGTGTTTGTCGTCTATTTTTTTTTATTACTGACTGGGTTGGTGATGTCGGGTATCTGATAGACGCCTGACCTCACCAACCCCAGGGCTTGATGCCAGGTGACATTACACATCTGGTATTAACCCCATATATTACCCCGTTTGCCACCGCACCAGGGCGCGGGATGAGCTGGGGCGAAGCACCAGGATTGGCGCATCTAATGGATGCGCCACTTCTGGGGCGGCTGCGGCCTGCTATTTTTAGGCTTGGGAGAGTCCAATAACCATGGACCTCCCTAGTCTGAGAATATCAGGCCCCAGCTGTCTGCTTTACCTTGGCTGGTGATCCAATTTTGGGGGACCCCTACGTGTTTTTTTTTTAAAAATTATTTATTTAATTTAAAATAACAGCGTGGGGTGCCCTCAGTTTTGGATTACCAGCCAAGGTGAGGTTGCCAGCTGTGGTCTGCAGGCTACAGCCGTCTGCTTTACCCTAGCTGGCTACAAAACTAAGGGGAACCGTACGTCATTTTTTTTTTTCATTTTTTTGGCTAAATACAAAGCTAAGCACCCCTTAGTGCCACATGAAAGGCACCAAAGGGTGCTCCACTTTTTCTCCACTTTTTCTCCACTTTTTCTCCATTTATTCTCCATTTATTCTCCACTTTTTCTCCACTTTTTCTCCACTTTTTCTCCACTTTTTTCTCCACTTTTTCTCCACTTTTTCTCCACTTTTTCTCCACTTTTTCTCCACTTATTCTCCACTTATTCTCCATTTTTTTCTCCACTTTTTCTCCACTTTTTCTCCACTTTTTCTCCGTTCTTTTTCTATGGTCGGTCTACCCATTAGCTCTGCCATGCATACTGTAGCTCTACACCTACTGCACATGTTACTTTATGATTGACATCTCTTTCATACCAGAGCTGTCTAAGCCTACTCTGACCCCATATTTGTCATTACTATATTGTCCTTGTACTGTATTATGACATTTGTATCATGTGTTTCATTTTTTGCTGTGTTGCAATTTTTTTGCTGCATGCCAATTGTACCTCTACATTGTTCGAGTTTATGTTATTGTTCTCTCACTCTTATGTGATACTGATTATTGTCATTTTTCATGATTACATGCAGATAAGTCCAATCTGACGAAGGCTCAGGCCGAAACGTCATTTGTAACTTGTTTTGGACAAAAACATATATGCTTATGAAAAAAAAAAATTTCTTAATACGGAAAAATAAAAAGTGATTTTGCATTACTATCCATTGTGACTTACTGACTTAGTCTGGGAGATTTAGAGTGCCGAGGTTACTCACTAATTTTATCTATTATTACCTCTGAGCACCTATATACCAGTGAGCAGAGCTTCCTCTACAGTAGTTCTCCTGATTAGGCATGCCCTTACCTCATGAGCAGGGCATTGCAGCTTTGGTAGCAACCATTACGACATGGACTCTGCTGCTGTGGACCCGGGGAGAGTGAGTGCAGATTCATTGCACCCACACTCCTCATATGAAGGGTCCGCACTCCTAGAAAATGGGGGATACGTTCCCTGAGTGTCTCCCCCCCATATTCTAGACGGTCCAGAGTCGTCGTGGGACCCCTTTATTTTTTTTCTTACAATAAATTGGTGAAAGAGGAAATGTTTTGGGGACTGTTTTTTCAAATAAATTTCTTTTGTCGATTTTTTGTTTTTGTTAGTACTGACAGTTTATGATGTTGGGTATCTAATAGACGCCATGACATCACAAACTGCTGGGCTTGATCTCAGGTGACTTTACAGCTAGTATCAACCCGATTTATTACCCCGTTTGCCACTGCACCAGGGCACGGGATGAGCTGGGGTGAAGCGCCAGGATTGGCGCATCTAGTGGATGCGCCACGTCTGGGGTGCCTGCGGCCTGCTATTTTTAGGCTGTGAAGGCCCAATAACTATGGACCTTCCCACCCTGAGAATACCAGACCACAGCTGTCCGCTTTACCTTGGCTGGTGATCCAATTTGGGGGGGACCCTACTTTTATTGTGTAATTATTAATATTTATAAAATAATTATAAAAAAGAGCCTGAGGGGACCTCCACATTGGATCCCCAACCACGGTAAAGCTGCCAGCTGTGGTTTTCAGGCTACAGCCGTCTGCTTTACCCTAGCTGGCTATCAAAAATGGGGGGACCCAACGTCATTTTTTTTTTTTAACTATTTTTTAAATAGAAAAAATTAATGGGCTTCCCTGTATTTTGATTGCCAACCAAGGTAACGGCAGGCAGATGGGGGTGGCAACCCATAGCTGTCTGCTTTATCTGCGCTGAGAATCAAAAATACCGCGGAGCGCTACGTCATTTTTTTAAAGATTTATTTTTACAGCACTGTGATGTCCAGCAATCAAAATACAGGGAAGCCCATTTTATTTTTAGTTATTTAAATAAATAATTAAAAAAAATATATATGGGCTCCCGCTGCATTTTTTGTATTGCTAGCTAAAAGTAATCCAAGCAGCTACTGGCTGCTAACCCCCACTGCTTGGTGTTACCTTCACTGGCAATGGAAAATCCAGGGAAGCATTTTTTATTTTTTTTGCCAAAAAACTACAAAAAAAGGACGTGAGCTTCGCCATATTTTTGTATGCTAGCCAGGTATAGCAGGCAGGTGCTGGAAGAGTTGGATACAGCGCCAGAAGATGGCGCTTCTATGAAAATGCCATTTTCTGAGGCGGCTGCAGACTGCAATTCGCAGCAGTGGGGCCCAGAAAGCTCAGGCCAACCTGTGGTGCGGATTCCAATCCCCAGCTGCCTAGTTGTACCTGGCTGGACACAAAAATGGGGCAAAGCCTACGTCATTTGTTTTCTAATTATTTCATGAAATTCATGAAATAATAAAAAAAGGGCTTCCCTTTATTTTTGGTTCCCAGCCGGGTACAAATAGGCAACTGGGGGTTGGGGGCAGCCGTACCTGCCTGCTGTACCTGGCTAGCATACAAAAATATGGCGAAGCCCACATAATTTTTTCAGGGGGCAAAAAACTTCTGCATACAGTCCTGGATGGAGTATGCTGAGCCTTGTAGTTCTGCAGCTGCTGTCTGTCTGTATGGAGAAGAGCAGACAGCAGCTGCAGAACTACAAGGCTCAGCATACTCCATCCAGGACTGTATGCAGAAGTTTTTTGCCCACCAAAAAAATGACGTGGGCTTCGCCATATTTTTGTATGCTAGCCAGGTACAGCAGGCAGCCACGTGCTGCCTCCAACCCCCAGTTGCCTATTTGTACCCGGCTGGGAACCAAAAATATAGGGAAGCCCGTTTTTTTTAATTATTTCACTTATTTCATGAAATAATTAAAAAACAAATGACGTGGGCTTCGCCCCATTTTTGTGTCCAGCCGGGTACAACTAGGCAGCTGGGGATTGGAATCTGCAGCACAGGTTAGCCCGAGGTTTGTGGGCGCCTCTGCTGCGGATTTCAGTCCGCAGCCGTCCCAGAAAATGGCGCTCTCATAGAAGCGCCATCATCTGGCGCTGTATCCAACTCTTCCAACAGCCCTGGAGCCGGGTGGCTTGTTGGGTAATCATGAGTTAATACTGGCTTTGTTTTACCAGCCAGTATTAAGCCAGAGATTCTTAATGTCAGGCACGTTTGACCCGGCCATTAAGAATCTCCAATAAAGGGTTAAAAAAAAGACACCACACAGAGAAAAAATACTTTAATAGAAATAAATACACAGACACATTAGAGACTCCATCTTTATTACCCCCTGTCAGCCCTCCACGATCCTGCTCTTCTGTCTTCTTTCTTTCTAGTGTAGTAGTAGTGACGATTGTAGTGAGGATGAGATTCACCAGCTCATCACTTGGGGCTGGGGAAACTCCATCCTCACTACAATCATCACTACAATCGGGAAGCAGCGTGCAGCCTTCACTCCGTGAGTGATCACTGCTGGCTGCTAGCGGTAACGCTGACAGACGCGTTACCATAGCAACGGTGCTCTCGGAGCCGCGGTTAGCGGTGACGTCACCGCTAACTGCGTTGCTATGGCAATGGTGATCTCCGTTAATGACCGGCTGTGTCAGCCGTTCCCTAACGGAACGGGGAGTCGACCGTGTGCTAGAGCATGTCGCGGTACACGGCGACACACATATGTGCACCGTGTACCGGAGAGATGCACTCGCAGGTCCTACATGACGTGTCATAGTCATGTGACCAGTCTGTAGCCAATGAGATAATAGCCACGTGACTGGTCACATGGCTATTTTGACGTCACGATAGGTCCTGCATCTCTGCTGGCAGTGCAGGTCACTGGGAGGATTCAGCGATCATCGGATGGAATAGCGGCAGGAGACAGAGTGCAGAAGGGATCGCGAGGACCGGTAAGTGTTATGGCAATGTTTATTAACTGTTTGTGTACATTTATAATGCATTTTTATGTGTTTGTGATTGCCTCCCATTCTAGCCTATACGTTCGAGTTCGGTTCGTCGAACGTTCGACGAACCGAACTCGAACGGGACCCCCGTTCGGCGAACCGGCCTCGAGCCGAACCGGGACCGGTTCGCTCATCTCTAGACACGTCATGAGTGGCATAACTAACGTCCTATTTGGAACCGCAACTTCAATGATGACCTCATGGCTGCCATGACCCAAACACCTCACCAGTCATCGTCTGACCATCAATAATGCGGTGACAAGTCATAGGGGTGGGCCTCTGCAAGCCATTTGGGAGTGGCCTGGCCACATCGTCAGGACACCTGATGCCCTGTGGTCTATATGGGACCCCCACATCAGGGGCAGGGCCAAAGAGTTCATTACCAGACCTAGTCTCTGATGCAGTAAGTGCCTGAGCATGCTCAGTAGCATGAAATACAGTCTCTGAAAAAAGACTATCAGCTTTAGCATGGTGTCTAGGCACAAAACAGGACTTAGACCCGGCACGGAATGCAAGTACCTGTGCAAAGAGGCTTTTCGCACTAAGTGTGGGAGCATGCGCTGTATCCCGAAATGAAGACTTAGCCTTAGCAATGGCACAGTCAGGCAGAGCATACTCACTAGGCGAAACACTGTAGCTAGGCTGCGGCTGGGGTAAATCGGCACACGCATGCGCACTAGCTGCCTCTCCACACTTAGACGTGGAGGAGAAAGTAGCCAGCTGGACAACCCAAGGCACACCCCTAAATGGCAGCTGACGCCTGGGCGCAAATGAAACCGCAGCAGGCTTCAGGTTACAGGTTTTGTAACAACAAATACCATCCAAAAGAACAGGTGTACTTCTTCCCATGGATAATCTGATATGATCCTTTTTTTCACTGACACAACCATCGCTAACAAATGTAGATGAGGCCAAAACAGCAGCTGCTTCAATGGATCTCAAGTGCTCCATAAAGTGGCCTCTCCTCCACCCCAATTTCAAGATCCCAAATACTCCATTCCTCTGTGGTGTCAATCCAATCGCACTTGCTTCCTAACAGCTCTCAAGTTTCCACCAACCCTGCTGAGTATGGGGTAACAGAGATGGTTGAGTTTGCATAGCTGTTCAGTCGCACTATATCCTGGGAATCAGAGGTCTGCTCCAAAGCTGCAATGAGTACAGACAAGGAAGTTATTATTATTTTTATTATTATTGATTTATAGAGCACCATTGATTCCATGGTGCTGTACATGAGAAGGGGGTTACATACAGAATACATATACAAGTAACTATAGACAGACTGGTACAGAGGGAAGAGGGCCCTGCCCTTGCGGGATTACATTCTAAAGGATTTTTGGGAGGAGACAGTAGGAGTGGTTTAGGTTGAGCGTCAAGTACGTATGGTGGTGGTGTCATTGAAGGTTATAGTCATTTCTGAACAGATGAGTTTTCAGATTCAGTTTGAAGCTTGCGGGTGTAGCAGATAATCTGACGTGTTGAGGTAGCGAGTTCCATGAGACAGGGGAAATGATCTGCGCAGATGGCCAGAAGCTTTGTGAGTGGGATCCAGGCCCCGATGAAGAAGGTGCTGAGCCTAATCTACACCCTCATTTCCAAAAAGAAAATCCTCCTGGTGGAGACAATGGGGAACATGATGAGGAGCACAGATACCTGATTGGATTGACAACTTTACTATTCGGTCAGGGCAGGAAGAGGTTGTCTCGGAGGACTCAGGACGAGGGGAATGAAAACACACAGGGTTATTGATGAGGTTGGAGACCACACTTACTGTCAAACCAAAGTCAGCCAGTCGATGAGGTCAGCAGAGGAGGTGGAGGAGGATACTACTGACGACGAGGTTACGTTGCGTCTTCCTGGCCAGAGACAAAGTACTGGAAGCACATCAACAACTGAATCCTGGACCACAACTTTGACTCTGAGCAGAAGTCGTGTTGGCTATGCAGGTCGCATGGGCTGTAAGCCTTGTCTAGCCTGTGAATTTTTGGACATCGCAAAGGATCACCCAAGTCATGGAAATTGTAAGATTTGTCAACAATCTGTAAGTAGAAGGCAAAAACTCACACCTTTGTGTAGTTCCTCCATGAAGTGTCACATGGATATGAATTGATAGCGTGAAGGTGTATTGCTCAGCTTTAGCCACTGTCAATGCAACATGCTAATTTGCCATTGCATGCATTGTTGCAGACTACACACAAGGGGCTGCTGTTATTTTGGATCTGCCTTTGTTTGGTCACTATAGCAATATCAAATTGCTCTTCGGATGTGGACTTGGAGATGCTGTCTATGAACAGAAGGAAAAGCTAAAGGTGTGTGTTACAGCAAGGAGCCACCGCGGAAACACTTCGTTCAATTGTGAGGGGAGTCATGTTGTACTTTGATGATGAGCCCCGTAATGCCAGTGAGCAGCATCCTGTGCCACAGACCAACATTCTTACAGTGCTGTCTATACTGTTTACCGTGAGAGGAGCGTAAAGTCTGAATTTCTGGCAACTGGACATCAGAGTACCCGGGTACGGTAGGCTGTGCCCAGACAATAATGCGGGCACGCAACACTTTGTTTTATTAGCAAAACACATATCTGTTCTGGGTAGGCCGACTATTTATAGACAATAAGACTTGCTGCCTCTGCACTGTCAAATTGTCACATACAGTTTAAATCATAGAGGGACAGCAACACATGTTTGCATTGACTGTTGCTTTTCAAGATTTCCATGACTGTGTTGCAGAGCTGTGTGGTTTGCATTCACACTGTTATCATCTGCATTATCTGTGAGGCTTCAGCTAACAAGGGTATTCAGGGGGGGTAATGTGTTTTGTCTATGTTTAGGTATGTAACTTGGAAGCTCTTGTGATGCGCCACTGGTAAGTCGTGTTCGCACACACACACACGCACAAACACACAATTACTGCTATACAGAGGGATTAGCAGGTAGTAGGCAACAGAATAGATTGTTCAATTATTTAAATTGTATGCATGGTTCTTATTGTTTGTTTTGGTAAAGTTTAACAATCATTTATCAACCCAACTGCCTAGAGTCCTTTTCCTGTTGCCTGGTTTTGCTGCATACTGGGGAGCCCACCCTGTACACGACTTAAAATGAGCATAAGTCGCAATGTGAATTTCACTATGCTACAATGCGGCCTAGCGTGCCTGTGCAACCACCGCCTGCCCCATCAAGTGCACCTGCGTGCTCTTCATCATCTGTGACTGTGGGGACAGCAGTCACACATGGTTTTTCACATTGAACTTCCACTCCTTTACCCACAACAGGGAGTGTGATTGGCAGGTCATCACTTGTTTTGGAAGTGGAAACAGAAGGTATTGTTGAGCTGTCAGACATCGAGAGAACCATCATTGGATGCAGGCTACATTATATCCACGCCTGCACCTTCGTCACAGATTGGCTGGACTACCTGCAGTTAATAATTGCATTCCAGAAATGGAAAGGAGTGTAGAATGTACATGTGTTGTACCTTGCTTGGCAGCAAAGGAACACTAACTTAGTATTCCAGACAATTTTAGGATGGCAGAAAAAGAGTCAGCTCTTTGGGCAAATTAAATAGCGTGGCAAAAGTGGACAGATGGGTACAGGGGCCGTGTTCTGTGGGTACCACAGTAAAAGAAGCCTCACTTTCTATCCCTCCTAATGATCAAATGCAGCAAGGAATTCCCTGAGTTTGCTATAAAATTAGCATAGCTAAATGTGCATGAGGGTAGAATGCAGAGGTGCTTGAGATTGCTTGGCACAAGTAGCACAATAAAGGAGTCCAACAGCCAGTTCTATGATGCCACTAAATGGCAGTATTTTTTGCTATCATTATAGCTTATTAAAAACAGAGCAGGAGGGTGTCCTGCACAGGTGCTAGAAATAGCTTGGCACCAGTGGGGCACTAATGGAATACAACAGCCAGTTCTATGATGCCACTAAATGGCAGTATTTTTTGCTATCATTATAGCTTATTAAAAACAGAGCAGGAGGGTGTCCTGCACAGGTGCTAGAAATAGCTTGGCACCAGTGGGGCACTAATGGAATACAACAGCCAGTTCTATGATGCCACTAAATGGCAGTATTTTTTACTATCATTATAGCTTATTAAAAACAGAGCAGGAGGGTGTCCTGCACAGGTGCTAGAAATAGCTTGGCACCAGTGGGGCACTAATGGAATACAACAGCCAGTTCTATGATGCTACTAAATGGCAGTATTTTTTGCTATCATTATAGCTTATTAAAAACAGAGCAGGAGGGTGTCCTGCACAGGTGCTAGAAATAGCTTGGCACCAGTGGGGCACTAATGGAATACAACAGCCAGTTCTATGATGCCACTAAATGGCAGTATTTTTTCCTATCATTATAGCTTATTAAAAACAGAGCAGGAGGGTGTCCTGCACAGGTGCTGCACATAGATTTGCACCAGTGGGGCACTAATGGAGTACAACAGCCACTACTTGTATGCCACTAAGTTTACTCAATTTTTGGTATTATAATGTCTTAGTAAGTAACAATGAGTTGGAGTGTGCAATGCAGGCAGACGTGCTGCAAATGTCTTTGCACTAGTGGGACTAGACAAAAGTCCAATAGCCACGTTTAGGATGCCACTAGGTACACTGAGTGTTTGCTAGTATAATGGCTTAGTTATGAGTTGGAGTGTGCAATGCAGGCAGACGTACTGCAAATATCTTTGCACTAGTGGGACTAGAAAAAAGTCCAATAGCCACGTTTAGGATGCCACTAGGTACACTGAGTGTTTGCTAGTATAATGGCTTAGTTATAATGAGTTGGCGTGTGCAATGCAGGCAGACGTGCTGCAAATATCTTTGCACTAGTGGGACTAGACAAAAGTCCAATAGCCACGTTTAGGATGCCACTAGGTACACTGAGTGTTTGCTAGTATAATGGCTTAGTTATAATGAGTTGGAGTGTGCAATGCAGGCAGACGTGCTGCAAATGTCTTTGCACTAGTGGGACTAGACAAAAGTCCAATAGCCACGTTAAGGATGCCACTAGGTACACTGAGTGTTTGCTAGTATAATGGCTTAGTTATGAGTTGGAGTGTGCAATGCAGGCAGACGTGCTGCAAATATCTTTGCACTAGTGGGACTAGACAAAAGTCCAATAGCCACGTTTAGGATGCCACTAGGTACACTGAGTGTTTGCTAGTATAATGGCTTAGTTATAATGAGTTGGAGTGTGCAATGCAGGCAGACATGCTGCAAATGTCTTTGCACTAGTGGGACTAGACAAAAGTCCAATAGCCACGTTTAGGATGCCACTAGGTACACTGAGTGTTTGCTAGTATAATGGCTTAGTTATGAGTTGGAGTGTGCAATGCAGGCAGACGTGCTGCAAATATCTTTGCACTAGTGGGACTAGACAAAAGTCCAATAGCCACGTTTAGGATGCCCCTAGGTACACTGAGTGTTTGCTAGTATAATGGCTTAGTTATAATGAGTTGGAGTGTGCAATGCAGGCAGACGTGCTGCAAATATCTTTGCACTAGTGGGACTAGACAAAAGTCCAATAGCCACGTTTAGGATGCCACTAGGTACACTGAGTGTTTGCTAGTATAATGGCTTAGTTATAATGAGTTGGAGTGTGCAATGCAGGCAGACGTGCTGCAAATGTCTTTGCACTAGTGGGACTAGACAAAAGTCCAATAGCCACGTTTAGGATGCCACTAGGTACACTGAGTGTTTGCTACTATAATGGCTTAGTAACTATCAGTTTGAGTGTGCAATGCAGGCAGACGTGCTGCAAAAATCTTTGCACTAGTGTGACTAGACAAAAGTCCAATAGCCACGTTTAGGATGCCACTAGGTACACTGAGTGTTTGCTAGTATAATGGCTTAGTTATAATGAGTTGGAGTGTGCAATGCAGGCAGACGTGCTGCAAATATCTTTGCACTAGTGGGACTAGACAAAAGTCCAATAGCCACGTTTAGGATGCCACTAGGTACACTGAGTGTTTGCTAGTATAATGGCTTAGTTATGAGTTGGAGTGTGCAATGCAGGCAGACGTGCTGCAAATATCTTTGCACTAGTGGGACTAGACAAAAGTCCAATAGCCACGTTTAGGATGCCACTAGGTACACTGAGTGTTTGCTAGTATAATGGCTTAGTTATAATGAGTTGGAGTGTGCAATGCAGGCAGACGTGCTGCAAATGTCTTTGCACTAGTGGGACTAGACAAAAGTCCAATAGCCACGTTTAGGATGCCACTAGGTACACTGAGTGTTTGCTAGTATAATGGCTTAGTAACTATCAGTTTGTGTGTGCAATGCAGGCAGACGTGCTGCAAAAATCTTTGCACTAGTGTGACTAGACAAAAGTCCAATAGCCACGTTTAGGATGCCACTAGGTACACTGAGTGTTTGCTAGTATAATGGCTTAGTTATAATGAGTTGGAGTGTGCAATGCAGGCAGACGTGCTGCAAATATCTTTGCACTAGTGGGACTAGACAAAAGTCCAATAGCCACGTTTAGGATGCCACTAGGTACACTGAGTGTTTGCTAGTATAATGGCTTAGTTATGAGTTGGAGTGTGCAATGCAGGCAGACGTGCTGCAAATATCTTTGCACTAGTGGGACTAGACAAAAGTCCAATAGCCACGTTTAGGATGCCACTAGGTACACTGAGTGTTTGCTAGTATAATGGCTTAGTTATAATGAGTTGGAGTGTGCAATGCAGGCAGACGTGCTGCAAATGTCTTTGCACTAGTGGGACTAGACAAAAGTCCAATAGCCACGTTTAGGATGCCACTAGGTACACTGAGTGTTTGCTAGTATAATGGCTTAGTTATAATGAGTTGGAGTGTGCAATGCAGGCAGACGTGCTGCAAATATCTTTGCACTAGTGTGACTAGACAAAAGTCCAATAGCCACGTTTAGGATGCCACTAGGTACACTGAGTGTTTGCTAGTATAATGGCTTAGTTATAATGAGTTGGAGTGTGCAATGCAGGCAGACGTGCTGCAAATATCTTTGCACTAGTGGGACTAGACAAAAGTCCAATAGCCACGTTTAGGATGCCACTAGGTACACTGAGTGTTTGCTAGTATAATGGCTTAGTTATAATGAGTTGGAGTGTGCAATGCAGGTAGACGTGCTGCAAATGTCTTTGCACTAGTGGGACTAGACAAGAGTCCAATAGCTACGTTTAGGATGCCACTAGGTACACTGAGTGTTTGCTAGTATAATGGCTTAGTAACTATCAGTTTGAGTGTGCAATGCAGGCAGACGTGCTGCAAAAATCTTTGCACTAGTGTGACTAGACAAAAGTCCAATAGCCACGTTTAGGATGCCACTAGGTACACTGAGTGTTTGCTAGTATAATGGCTTAGTTATAATGAGTTGGAGTGTGCAATGCAGGCAGACGTGCTGCAAATATCTTTGCACTAGTGGGACTAGACAAAAGTCCAATAGCCACGTTTAGGATGCCACTAGGTACACTGAGTGTTTGCTAGTATAATGGCTTAGTTATGAGTTTGAGCGTGCAATGCAGGCAGACGTGCTGCAAATGTCTTTGCACTAGTGGGACTAGACAAAAGTCCAATAGCCACGTTTAGGATGCCACTAGGTACACTGAGTGGCATCCTAAACGTGGAGAGTGCGAGGTACTGAAGTAAAGGGAGGCGACTGAAGATAAGTGTGGCATAGTTTTAACACAATCTCATAGTGGTGATAACTGTAACTGTTTAATTTCATTAGGGATTTGTTGTCTGTGTTTGTCTGGGGTACTGTGAAAAAGCAAAAAAAAAAAAAAAAGTGTGTCTAGTGATTTAGTCAGTAGTATTAGCCACACCTGTTTCTAGAAGCTTCTAGCAGCTTCTAGTAGTCCTTGTAGAACTATATAAACCAGCCAGAGCAAGCGAGGTGCTGAGAGTGCGAGGTACTGAAGTAAAGGGAGGCGACTGAAGATAAGTGTGGCATAGTTTTAACACAATCTCATAGTGGTGATAACTGTAGCTGTTTAAGAAGAGAAGAGTCGCCGTAAGCTGATCGATTGCTGGGACTTGCCGGGTCTCGCTGTTTGAGGACATCGCAAAACCTGACTTTCGCCTGTCATACGCTACATCAGCATTATGGAAGAGAAGAAAATCCACATGGTCACCTGCAACACATGCTACATGTTTACGGATCTGCCGCACAAAAAATCCAACTTCACCTGTCAAAAGTGCAAACTTGTTGCCCTCTTAGAGGAAAAGGTGCAGGGACTGGAAGAAAGAATAGCAACTTTGAAGCTAATTAAAGAACATGAGGACTTCTTGGACGAGGCAGAAGCAACCATTCAGGATATGGAAAGTGAGAAAAGCTTCAGAACACATACAGAGGCTGAAAAGTGGACACATGTGACCAAAAGAAGCCAGCGGATCAAGTGGTCGGCACCACCCACACAGCTTAGCAACCAATATGAAGCCCTCATGCTGGAGAACGAAAATGGCACAGCTCAGGATGATACCGTCTCTACAGGAGAAGACACAGTATCATCAAAAGAAGTTACTTTGTCAACAAAAGCAGAAACAAAAGACACTCAAAAACACTCAGGAGCAAAATGCAGTGCATCCAGAAAGAAAAGAAGAGTGGTAGTTATGGGCGACTCACTACTAAGAGGCACGGAGGCAACTATCTGCAGGCCAGACATAACCGCACGAGAAGTATGCTGCCTACCGGGAGCAAAAATCAAGGATGTGGCCAACAGGATACCAACTATCCTCGGATCCAAGGACGAATACCCGTTCCTATTGATACATGTAGGAACAAACGACACGGCAAGAAATGATCTACCAACTATTTGTGAAAATTTTGAAATTCTGGGGAAGAAAATTAAGGAACGGAACGTACAGGTTGTTTTCTCATCAATCCTCCCAGTCGATGGCCATTGTGTCAGAAGATGGAATAGGATACTAGATTTGAACAACTGGCTACGACGGTGGTGCAGGCAGCAAGGATTTGGATTCTTGGACCATGGAGTGAATTACCTCTACGATGGACTTCTCGCAAGAGACGGGATACACCTCACAAAACCTGGGAAACACACGTTCGCCAGAAGGCTTGCCACACTCATCAGGAGGGCTTTAAACTAGAAGAAGAGGGGATGGGAGAAAAAACAGCAGACAAGAACATGCAACAGAAGGACAAACTAATCAAGGATACTAGATGCCGTAAAGAGGACCCAAGACAGGGTAATCAGAAGGAAGCTAAAGCTGGTGTCACACATAACGATGACGACAACGACGTCGCTGCTACGTCACCATTTTCGGTGACGTTGCAGCGACGTCCCGTCGCTGTCGCTGTGTGTGACATCCAGCAACGACCTGGCCCCTGCTGTGAGGTCGCCGGTCGTTGCTGAATGTCCAGCTTCATTTTTTGGTCGTCACTCTCCCGCTGTGACACACACATCGCTGTGTGTGACAGCGAGAGAGCGACGAAATGAAGCGATCAGGAGCCGGCACTGGCAGCTGCGGTAAGCTGTAACCAGCGTAAACATCGGGTAACCAAGGGAAGACCTTTCCCTGGTTACCCGATGTTTACGCTGGTTACCAGCCTCCGCTCTTGCTGCCAGTGCCGGCTCCTGCACTGTGACATGTGGCTGCAGTATGCATTGGGTAATTAACCCGATGTATACTGTAGCAAGGAGAGCAAGGAGCCAGCGCTAAGCAGTGTGCGCGGCTCCCTGCTCTCTGCACTGTGACATGTAGCTGCAGCACACATCGGGTTAATTAACCCGATGTGTACTGTACCTAGGAGAGCAAGGAGCCAGCGCTAAGCGCGGCTCCCTGCTCTCTGCACATGTAGCACAGCGACGTTATGATCGCTGCTTCTGCTGTGTTTGACAGCTAAGCAGCGATCATAACAGCGACTTACAAGGTCGCTGTTACGTCACCGAAAATGGTGACGTAACAGCGACGTCGTTGTCGCTGTCGCTTAGTGTGACACCAGCTTAAGAAAAGGGGAGCAAAACTTCTTTCCTGCATGCTGACCAATGCAAGAAGCCTGACCAATAAGATGGAGGAACTGGAGCTGGTAATGTATGAGGAGAAATACGACATAGTAGGAATAACTGAGACATGGTTAGATGATAGTTATGACTGGGCGGCTAACCTGCAAGGATATGAATTGTTTAGGAGGGATCGTAAAAAAAGGAAAGGGGGTGGAGTCTGTCTATATATAAAGTCCAGTTTAAAGCCCAGACTAAGAGAAGATATTCAAGAGGGAAATGAAGAGGTGGAGTCTCTATGGGTGGAGATACAAGGAGGGAAAACTAATAAAATCCTCATAGGGGTTTGTTATAGGCCACCAAATATAACAGAAACCACTGAAAATGTATTATTGAAACAAATAGACAAAGCAGCAAATCACAATGAGGTGATTATTATGGGGGACTTCAATTACCCCGATATAGACTGGGAAACTGAAACCTGCGTATCTCAAAAAGGAAACCGGCTCCTGTCAGTAACTAAGGATAATTATCTGTCCCAACTTGTGCCGGGCCCAACTAGAGGGGCAGCCCTTCTGGACTTAATTTTAAGCAACAGGCCAGATAGAATAACAAACGTACGAGTGGATGGGCACCTAGGGAATAGTGACCACAATATAATACAATTCCACTTGTCCTTTAGTAAGGTGCCTTGGAGGGGAGTTACAAAAACGCTGAATTTCAGGAAAGCAAAGTTTGATCAGCTTAGAGAAGACCTTCGCCAAATTGATTGGGACAATGTCCTCAAAAATGGGAGCACAGAAAATAAGTGGGAAATTTTTAAATCGGTATTAAATACCCACTGCGAGCTAGCCATACCATACAGAAATAAAAGGGCTAGGAACAGGAGAAAACCAATGTGGCTAAATAAGGATGTAAAAGGGGCAATGAATAATAAGAAAAAGGCATTTAAAAAGCTAAAACAAGAAGGCAGCGAGGAAGCATTAAAAATATATAGAGAAAAAAATAAAATGTGTAAAAAACAAATATATTTAGCAAAAGTAGAAACTGAGAGACTCATTGCTAAGGAAAGCAAAACAAATCCCAAACTATTCTTTAATTATATAAACAGAAAAAAGATTAAAATTGATGGTGTTGGCCCTTTAAAGAATAATGAGGGTAAAATCATAGAAAGCGATGTGGGAAAAGCAAATGTTTTAAATACTTTTTTCTCAACTGTGTTCACACAGGAAAAGCATATGCCAGGGGAAATGCAGAGTGATCATGTAAATGCCCCATTAAGTATGACCTGCCTAACCCAGGAAGAAGTGCAGAACCGACTTAGTAACATTAAAATTGGCAAATCACCAGGCCCTGATGGCATTCACCCTCGGGTATTAAGGGAGTTAAGTAATGTGATAGACAGGCCTCTATTCCTTTTATTTAAAGACTCTATAGAAACTGGGTCTGTTCCACTGGATTGGCGGCTAGCAAATGTGGTACCAATATTCAAAAAAGGGTGCAAAAGGGAACCTGGAAACTATAGGCCGGTAAGCTTAACATCTGTTGTGGGTAAAATGTTTGAAGGGTTTTTAAGGGATACTATTATGGAATGTCTCAATGTTAATAACTGTTTAACTCCATATCAACATGGATTTATGAAGGATCGCTCCTGTCAAACTAACCTGATCAGCTTCTATGAGGATGTAAGCTCTCACATGGACCAAGGAGAATCATTGGATGTCATTTATCTCGACTTCGGTAAAGCATTTGACACTGTCCCACATAAAAGACTGCTAAGTAAAATGAGAAAGCTTGGGCTCGGGGAAAATGTGTGTAGATGGGTAGGTAGCTGGCTTAGTGGTAGAAAACAGAGAGTGGTTATTAATGGTGCATACTCAGATTGGGCCAGGGTTACTAGTGGGGTGCCACAGGGGTCTGTATTGGGCCCCCTACTATTTAATATATTTATTAATGATCTGGTGGATGGTTTACAGAGTAAAATATCAGTATTTGCAGATGATACAAAACTATGTAAGGTAGTTAACACAAAGGAGGACAGTTTGCAACTTCAGATGGATTTGAGTAAATTGGAGAATTGGGCTGAAAAATGGCAAATGAGGTTTAACACAGATAAGTGTAAGGTTATGCACATGGGAAGGAGAAACAGATGCTACGATTACTTACTAAATGGGAAACTGCTGGGGAAATCAGACATGGAAAAAGACTTAGGCATCTTAGTGAATAAGAATCTAAATTGGAGTGCCCAGTGTCAGGCAGCAGCCACCAAAGCAAATAGGGTGATGGGATGCATTAGAAGAGGTCTGGGGGCACGAGATGAAAACATCATTCTCCCTCTGTACAAATCACTAGTCAGACCACACTTGGAGTATTGTGTGCAATTTTGGGCGCCGGTGCTGAAGAAAGACATTACTGAACTTGAAAGGGTTCAGAGGCGGGCTACTAAAATAATAAATGGAATGGGTGCATTACAATACACGGAAAGGTTATCAAAATTAGGTCTATTTACTCTAGAAAAGAGAAGACTTAGGGGAGACCTAATAAATATGTACAAATATATCAGAGGGCCATATAGAGATCTCTCCCATGAACAAGGGGGCATTCTTTTCGATTGGAGGAAAGAAAATTCCTACATCAGCATAGAAGAGGGTTCTTCACGGTAAGAGCAGTGAGGCTCTGGAACTCTCTTCCTGAGGAAGTGGTGATGGCCAACTCACTGAATGAATTTAAGAGAGGAATGGATGCATTTCTTGTTAGCAAAAGTATAGAAGGTTATAAATAGCATAATCTTACAGGTAGATAGAAGAGCGACCTAGATTATTAGAGGAATGGGGGGGGCTGCAATACCAAGACAGGTTATTAAACTTGGGGTTAGTTAGTTAGGAAAAACAAAGGCTTAGGGGGATCTAATCACAATGTATAAATATATGAGGGGACAGTACAGAGACCTTTCCAAAGATCTCTTTACACCTAGGCCTGCGACTGGAACACGGGGGCATCCGCTACGTCTTGAGGAAAGAATGTTTATTCATAATCACAGACGAGGATTCTTTACTGTACGCGCAGTGAGACTATGGAGCTCTCTGCCGTCTGATGTTGTAATGAGGGATTCACTAGTAAAATTTAAGCAGAGCCTGAACGCATTTCTTGAAAAATATAATATTACCAGTTATGTATATTAGATTTTATGACAGGGTGTTGATCCAGGGAACTAGTCTGATTGCCATATGTGGAGTCAGGAAGGAATTTTTTTCCCCATTGGAGCTTATTTGACACATTGGGGTTTTTTTGCCTTCCTCTGGATCAACATGTTAGGCTACGGGTTGAACTAGATGGACTTAGAGTCTCCCTTCAACCTTAAAGACTATGAAACTATGAGTGTTTGCTAGTATAATGGCTTAGTTATCAGTTGGAGTGTGCAATGCAGGCAGACGTGCTGCAAATATCTTTGCACTAGTGGGACTAGACAAAAGTCCAATAGCCACGTTTAGGATGCCACTAGGTACACTGAGTGTTTGCTAGTATAATGGCTTAGTTATAATGAATTGGAGTGTGCAGAGGACAGGAGGGTACAGTGCCAGGATTGTGGGGCTCTGGGTAGAGGAATGGAAGCCTGCCTTTCTATACCCTCCTAATGGGGAAATGCAGCGACGAAATCCCTGACCTTAGCTACACAGACGCTGTCTCTGTTTTCAGGACCTGTCACCTATGGCTCTGACCCTGCCGGTACGAGCCCTTAAAAGGACTTATAGAAAGTGCTATCCCTAAGCTGTCCAGCGCTGTGTATGGAGCGCATACAGCAGTATCGGCGATAGGACAAAGGACGGAGCTGCACCAGTGATGTCTGACACCAAGGACGCAGAAGGCAGATAATGGCGTGCTGGAGGAAAATGTCCGGTTTTATAATGCAGGGACATGTGACATGGACATCCTATCACACATGCCGTTGCTTCTCTGGCTAAAAGTCCACTTAGCTGTGTGTGTGTCTGGGATTGGCTGACATGCTGGCCCGCCCCACAAGACACGCGCGCTTAGGGAAGGAAGACAAGGAAAAAAAAAAAAAAAATGGCGATCGCCATTATACAAATAGCAGTGATCTGAAGGCGCTGTTCACGCACACTATACACTGAAATTTCATAATAGTGTGAGTCACAGAGTGACTTACACTATTACAGCGGAAAGCCAGCTAGGAATTAGCTGTTTTTTTGCTGCTAGAACCATTATCGAACGTTTCTAGAACTATCGAGCTTTTGCAAAAAGCTCGAGTTCTAGTTTGATCTAGAACAGGCCCCAAAATCACTTGAGCCTAGAACTGGAGAACCTCGAACCTAGAACCGCGCTCAACTCTACTCCTGATTATTTCAGCTGATCCAGTGAGGAATCAAAACCTGGATTGAATGTGGAGAAGGGAGCAACCAGTCCAACTGCCATTCCTACTGATTGCTCCAGGAAAAACCGAGCCCAAAATTACACTGAAATAAACAGGCTTCAGTGACTAACTTATTGCTGAGCCAGATATAACTTTCCCAGCTTTTTCCATTCCATTTGCATGGGCTGACTGCTCCACAGTCAGTACGTGGATGCATATGAAATGAACCGAGGGTGAGCATACCTGTTCTCTAGTACTTCTACCTTCGGCATCTCACATACCCCTCCCCCCTCTGTTCGAGCCCGTGGGGTCGGACACAATGACTTACCAAGCAGTGCGTTCTAGACAACGCGTCTGCGTTCCCTTGCGCTTTGCCTGTTCTGTGCTCCACTGAAAATTTAAAATTTTGTAATGCCAAAAACCAGCGTGTCACCCGCACATTGCCCTCTTTTGCCTGGGACATCCATGTCAGGGGTGAATGGTCCGTCACTAGCCTAAATCGGCGTCCTACTAAATAATAGCGCAGGGTTTCCAGGCCCACTTCACAGCTAAGGCTTCTCGCTCAACCACACTGTATTTTTGTTCT
The DNA here is from genome assembly GCF_048569485.1 of Anomaloglossus baeobatrachus. Classification (NCBI taxonomy): domain Eukaryota; kingdom Metazoa; phylum Chordata; class Amphibia; order Anura; family Aromobatidae; genus Anomaloglossus; species Anomaloglossus baeobatrachus. The sequence goes on from NC_134353.1 coordinate 478,273,293, forward strand.
GCCTCCATAAGTTTTCTGCTTAGATAGCCCACTGGGTGTTCCTCACCATTCACTTCTTGTGAAAACACCGCACCGAGGCCAACACCAGAGGCATCTGTTTGAACAATAAACTTTCGTTTAAAGTTTGGGGTAACCAACACTGGTTGGTCACATAAAGCCTTTTTCAACCGTTGGAAGGCATCCTCTGCTTCTGCGTTCCACTTTATTGAGACAGAGGTTGACCCCTTGGTAATATCCGTGAGTGGGGCTGCGATGGTAGCAAAATTTTTGATGAACCGCCGGTAATAACCAACAATCCCCAAAAAGGCTCTGACCTGTCTTTTGGTGACCGGTTGTGGCCAATTCTGAATGGTGCCCACTTTTTTAGCCTGAGGTTTTATAACTCCCCTACCGATTATGTATCCCTGATAGCGAGCGTCTTCCAACCCCAATCTACACTTCTTGGGATTGGCAGTCAACCCGGCAGCCCTTAGAGAGTCCAAGACAGCTTGCACCTTTGGCAAATTAATTTCCCAGTTATCACTAAAGATAATGATATCGTCCAAATATGCGGATGCATACTGGACATGGGGCTTTAGGACAATATCCATTAGTCGTTGGAAGGTGGCTGGGGCTCTATGCCAACCAAATGGCATATCCCGGTACTGGAACAGTCCCTGTGGCATAACAAAGGCAGTTTTCTCTTTGGCTGAGTCAGTGACGGGAATCTGCCAATAACCTTTTGTTAAGTCAATAGTGGATATGTATCTGGCTGAACCTAGTCTCTCTATAAGTTCATCAACTCTTGGCATGGGGTAGGCATCGAATTTCGATACCTCCTTTAACTTGTGAAAATCATTACAAAACCGGATAGTCCCATCGGGCTTGGGCACCAGCACGGTAGGACTACCCACTCACTCCGGGACTCCTCAATAACCCCGCCAGCATTTTCTTTACTTCCTGGACAATGGCTTGTCTCTGAACCTCAGGAATACGATACGGTTTTAACCATACTCATGTATGAGGGTTGGTGACAATGTCATGTTTAATTAGGTGAGTACAGCCAGGTAGTTCTGAAAAAATATCTGCGTTTCTCTGTACAAACTCCTTGGTTTCTTGTATTTGGGTCTTGGATAGCGTGTCTGCAATACCCACCTCTGGTGGTACTATCTGGGGGTCACTTACCTCAGATGTTGGTGCCACTCAAGGCCCACTATCAAGGGTAGTTTCCACTACCAGACTTTCTCTGTCCCGCCAGGACTTAAGCAAGTTTATGTGGTAGATTTGTTGGGGTTTTCTCTTGTCTGGTTGGTGTACCTTATAATTCACTTCACCTAATCTTTCCAGCACCTCGTATGGCCCCTGCCATTTTGCAAGAAATGTATTTTCTACAGTAGGTACCAAGATTAACACCTGATCCCCGGGTTGAAAAACTCGTGTTTTAGCCGCCGGTTGTACACCCTGCTTTGGGCGTGTTGTGCGTGCTCCAAATATTCTTTGACTATTGGCATAACTGCCGCAATTCTGTCCTGCATGAGTGTTCAACTACACTGCGGTAAGGAGTCACCTCTTGCTCCCAAGTCTCCTAGGCAATATCCAACAGGCCTCTGGGACACCGCCCATAGACTAATTCAAAAGGTGAAAAGCCCATGGAGGATTGGGGTACCTCTCGTATGGCGAACAAGAGATATGGCGGGAGAGCATCCCAATCCCTCCCGTCCTTATCCACCACCCTTTTCATCATCCCCTTTTAGGGTTTTATTATAGCACTCGACCAGCCCGTCAGTCTGAGGGTGATACACTGAGGTATGCAGGTGGGAGATTTTTAGTAATTTACATACTTCTTTGAGTGTATGAGACATAAAGGGGGTCCACTGATCCGTAAGTATCTCTTTTGAAATGCCTGTGCGAGAAAACATGTTAAAAAGCTCCTTTGAAATTGCTTTTGCATTGGCATTCCATAAGGGTATAGCCTCCAGATAACGGGTGGCGTAATCCAGTACCACCAAAATGTATTGATGACCCCTGGCAGATTTAACTAATGGACCGACTATATCCATTGCTATCCTCTCAAAGAGCACCTCTATTTTTGGCAAGGGTACCAGGGGCTTCTAAAATGTGTCATAGTCACAGTCAACTGGCATGTAGGACAGGACTGACAGGACTGAGTTACATCTCCTACCAGACCCGGCCAAAAGAAACGTTGCAGAATACGGTCTTTTGTCTTTTCTCCAGCCAGGTGCCCCCCCCCAAGGGATGTTTATGTGCCAGGTCTAAAACCACCTGACGAAAGGATTTAGGTACCATTAGCTGTTCCACCACCACTCCTCGCATCTTGTCAATGTGATACAGCATGCCCTGTTGCACTGCCACATGAGGAAACTCATTTTGAGCCCCTGGGTACCCTGGGTTTCCCTCAGAGACCTTCACATTTTCCCATGCCCTTGTTAAAGTAGGATCTTGGTGTTGAGCGGTCCCGAAATTATCACGGGCCACCTCAAGACCTGGCATCTCTATAACATGCTCTAGCGTGTCCGCCTTGTCTGCAAACACAGCCAATGGAGAGTCTACAGATTCTGGAGCTACCCCTGTGGTGGGTCCCCCATCATTTTGCTCCAGTGGCTCAGGGGCTAACCCCAGGGTATCGTTCAACAGTTTTTCTTCAACCAGGGTGTTCACGCCATTTTTAATGTTCCACAAGTCCCAGAATAAGGGAAAGTCTTTCCCCAAGATTACACTATGCAACATAGTCTTTACGATTACCACCTGATGTCTTTTGGCCCCCAAGGGCGTGGCAAGAGTTACACAGGCTGTGGGGTAGTTTTTAGTATCGCCATGTATGCAACTAATACCCACAGTTGAATCTGTTATTACTCCAGGGTCCACCAAGCTAGCATGTACCAAGGTTACTTGACTGCCAGAGTCTAAGATGGCATTCACATTATAGCAGTTGACCTCCATGCAACACACATGTTGTTCACTTCCCGTGAGGATCTCCGCAGCACAGACTGACTGTACATATAATGACAGATGCCTTGTAGTGTTACAGTCCATCGGCTCTGTAGTTAATGGGCAGTTAGCAGCTACGTGGCCGAGACCACGACATTGCCAAGACTGTATAGGCCCTTGCCTCCCAGTTGGGGACCTCAGTCTGGGCCTGTTGACTTGCTGAGAAATCACACCGCTAAAATAGTCCTTTGTGCACCTGCTACCCCTAGTTGCAACATTCTCTTCTTTTGGAAAAAGAGTAGTTTTAACAGGACTTTCAAGCGATTTCCTAGAACCCCAGTAAGCCGAAAGCATCCCCTGGAGTAGACTTTCAGAAGCGCTGTAACGCTCGACCATATTCACCAACTGGTCAGCACTAGTTGGGTCACCCTGTCCGACCCACCTCTGGATCTTAGCCGGTAAGGATCGCAAGTACTTGTCTAGGACAACACGTTCCACCATCTGTGCGGGCGTCAAAGTTTCTGGTTGCAGCCATTTTTTCACCAGATGGATGAGGTCATGCATTTGTGAACGAGCTGGCTGATGTGCCACAGAAGTCCATAGATGTACCCTCTGTGCCCGTACATATATGTTTACTTCCAGCCTTGCCATGATTTCACCTTTTAGTTTAACATAGTCCACAGCATCAGCTCCCCTTAGATCATGCCTATGCCTTTTGCGGATCTCCGATCAGGAATGGAGCGACCACTTCAGCCCATTTGTCCTCCGGTAAGCGCTCACGTTCTGCAATAGTTCAAACACTGCCAGATATGCTTTCACATCATCATCAGCAGTCATTTTAAGTAAAGTCTTTTGTACGGCTTTCTGCGCACTGGCAAGGCTCTGTACACGGTCCTCCGCGTCTCGCGGCTGCCGAACCAAGGCCTCCTTTATTGCATTTAACTGCTCTTGTTGCATTTGTTGCTGCTGCTCCAGTGACTTCTGGAGGTAAGTATTGGTCTGTTGTTGCTGGGCATTGGCCTGTTGTTGGTTAATGTTGGCCTGCACCAACTATTTCAGCAGCTCCTCCATATTGCTGGTCTCTTGGCTCTTCAGCAGCACAGGAGCTTTCAGCCAGGACATTAACAAGAGACAATGCCCGGTTTATCTGCAGTCACAGTCCAATAGTCACTAATGCCCGCATTCGAGACACCATTTGTGAGACAGGGAATATACCTCAGCTGGGATCTTTGCTTTGGTCCAAGCGAGTGGCTATGGATTCACAGATGACAGCGGCAGACTGGCAGGTTCCACACAGATACGGCCACTGCCGTGTTTATTGTGTACACTTATCTCTCAGTGTTACACATTAAAAAAAACAGGAAAATAAACGTCTAAGGCCGTCTGGCCACTAACTAACAACAGAATGCTAACTACAAAATAAACCTATGTAACAAACAAAACAGTATTCTCTTACTGTGTCGGTTCCTCAGCACAGCAAGTGGTGGTATGGAGCCTCAGAACCAGAAGCCATGAGCCTGGACTGCTCTCCTCAGCAGCCTCTCTGTTCTGAATGCGTCCTGATTATTTCAGCTGATCCAGTGAGGAATCAAAACCTGGATTGAATGTGGAGAAGGGAGCAACCAGTCCCACTGCCATTCCTACTGATTGCTCCAGGAAAAACCGAGCCCAAAATTACACTGAAATAAACAGGCTTCAGTGACTAACTTATTGCTGAGCCAGATATAACTTTCCCAGCCTTTTCCAGCCCATTTGCATGGGCTGACTGCTCCACAGTCAGTACGTGGAGGCATATGAAATGAACCAAAGGGTAAACATACCTGTTCTCTAGTACTTCTACTAGAGGAGGAGACTTTGTGCAGCAGGCCTTCATGGTAAAATAGCTGCTAGGAAACCACTGCTAAGGACAGGCAACAAGCAGAAGAGATGTGTTTGGGCTAAAGAACACAAGGAATGGACTTTAGACCAGTGGAAATCTGTGGTTTGGTCTGATGAGTCCAAATTTGAGATCTTTGGATCCAACCACAGTGTCTTTGTAGAAAAGGTGAACGGATGGACTCTACATGGCTGGTTCCCACCGTGAAGCATGGAGGAGGAGGTATGATGGTGTGGGGGTGATTTGTTGGGGATTTATTAAAAATTGAACATACAGAACCAGCATGCCTACCACAGCATCTTGCAGCGGCGTTCTATTCCATCCGGTTTGCGTTTAGTTGGACCATCATTTATTTTTCAACAGGACGATGACCACAAACACACCTCTAGGCTGTGTAAGGGCTATTTGACTAAGAAGGAGAGTGATGGGGTGCTATGCCAGATGATCTGGTCTCCACAGTCACCAGACCTGAACCCAATCGAGATGGTTTGGGGTGAGCTGGACCGCAGAGTGAAGGCAAAAGGGCCAACAAGTGCTAAGCATCTCTGGGAACTCCTTCAAGACTGTTGGAAAACCATTTCCGGTGACTACCTCTTGAAGCTCATCAATAGAATGCCAAGAGTGTGCAAAGCAGTAAAGATGACTACTTTGAAGAACCTATAATATAAGACATATTTTCAGTTGTTTCACACTTTTTTAAGTATTTCATTCCACATGTTTTAATTCATAGTTTTGATGCCTTCAATGTGAATCTACAATTTTCAAAGTCCTGAAAATAAAGAAAACTCTTTGAATGAGAAAGTGTGACCAAACGTTTGGTCTGTACTGTATACATAGCAACAAGGTGGCCGGCTTGTACAAAAGTGCTGTCAACCTGGATGTCTGTTCTGGTACTTATAGAGACACAAATTTTGCTAGGGCGCATCAATACCACGTTGTACAGATAACTGGAGAGACAAGTGGGTCTATCTATCCACACACCAGCGCTCATAGCTGTGGCTCACCCGTTAAGATGGAGAATGTTTGTTTGGCATGTGGTCAACGTGGTCAGTGTCTGAGGGCTGCTATGCCTGCAAGGAACTGTGGCGCCCCTGACCTGGTCAGGCACCACTGAGTACTGCACCCATGCTGAGGGCAGTGCTTCCAGGTAAATTCAAAGGCTGAAATAGGGTGTGTACGCACAGACACATAGCAACCAGGTCTCCCACACCTTAGAGGGGACCCTTGGGCGGACCCAAGAGGGGGCGTTCCTCCACATCTCAGCTAAGGGTGTTGGGGAGGGGCTGGAAGCTAAGGTGGCAGTGGCTGTCAGGAAAGAAGGAGTAGAAGAGTCAGTCTGAAGCAGAGAGCGCAGGAAAGAGGGAGCGAGGAGGCGTGCGGACACGCTAGTCAGATCCTGTCCGTGAAGTAGCCATTAGCGAGGGAGAACGGTCACCAGTAGTTGGACAGAAAGACGCTGAGGAAGTCAGCTGGTTGTGTATGGAGACTTCTGGTGGCTAGGTACACATGGGGAACAGGTCCCTAGAGCCAGACATCCATTTAGTGGTCTGCTAAACCTGCCGGTGGGGTGGACTACGAGTCCCACACCAACCAAAACAGAGTCCGAGCATCAGCAGCAACGAGGGGGCCCACAAGGAGGATCGAGCCTGGAGCCATCTTCCTATCTCAGCATCGCCCAGGTTACCTCACAAAACCAGCTGAAAGTGAGTAAACAAGTTGAAAGACACTTTGGACTGTGACTGAGTTATTCTGCGACCTGTTGTTCTACACACCTGAGCCCCTGGGCCAGCCTCACTCACGGGAGGCCATACCACCAGACTGTCGACACCATCAGCCCCAGACGCTCGTTAAACTGGCAGTGGCGGTCACCCCTACCCCTGACCGCAAAACTGTGAGTGGCGTCACCACTCCCATGTAAATAAACCTGACATACCTGTTGCCAGAGGTAATCAAGTGGAGCCCCTGTGGTGTCCCAGAAGGTGGAGTGAAGTCCCTGAGGCAACCGCTAAGGGTGGGCAACACAGAACCTCATGCAGAGGTGTGCTTGCTGAGTGTAGTCAGTCGGTCAAAGTCAGGATGAGGAGACTGTGATGTCTCCAGGATGGAGTACTTGGTGAGAAGGGATGATTTGTCATCCTGACCAGGACCGTGGAAAGAGGTTTGAAGCCTCTCTCAAAGGTACATCTAAAGAGAGGTGTGTTTACTGATCGAGTCAGTAGTGGGCAAAGTACAAATATAACAGACTTAAAATCTGTCAGGGTTTATGTTGCTGGAGAAATGTATCTGAACTGTGTGGGTGTACCTCTAATATAATGGACCTGAATTCCATTTGTTTTTATGTTATGAAGTGCGGTTTATGTATGTGTGAAAAAAACGTCTGGACTTTTACATGAATTGTTTTCCCATGTGCTACTTGGGTAAAACAAGCAAAGTGAGTGACCCCCATGACATAAAGTGATTGAACTATCACATATGGTGCTAGAGTGCAAGCAGCGATCCAGGAAGGACATTTACCGGCTGCAGAGTGGGGTTACTGTGGATCGGAAGGTCCATGAAAATTTGCTATGCACTACAAAGAGCTGTTGGTGTGGATCAGCAGGTCCACGAAAATTCGCTACAGGTTACAAGGATCTGATGGTGTGGATTGGCGACTCCATAAAGTTTTTTTCCCCTAAACATGTTGCAAGGAGCTCTTGTGGTGATTCGGTGGGTTCACGAAGACTCCTGGAGAAAAGTCTGTGCCAATGAGGCGGTGCATGAAAATTTAAGGAAGCTCTTGTAGCATGTAAAATTTATTTTGCCCTAGGGGCTAATTGATTTGTATTGTCTGAGAGAAAAGCCACATAGAAGCGGGTGGCTATCTTGAGTGACATGCACCTACGATGTGTTCGTACGAAGTGCAAGATCATACTATGGAATGAAGAAGCCATCACACACGTAAAGCAGTTGACTGCAGCATTTCAGGAAATTATAGTAGTGAGAAGAGATTTAACCCTTTCACGACCGGCCGATTTTTCGCTTTCCGTTTTTTTTTTTCGCCATTCTTTTTCTGAGAGACGTAACTTTTTTATTTTTCAGTCAATATGGTCATGTGAGGGCTCATTTTTTGCGGAACGAGCTGTACTTTTAAATGAAACCATCAGTTTTACCATATTGTGTACTAGAAAATGGCAAAAAAATTCCAAATGCTGAAAAATAGCAAAAAAAGTGCGATAGCACTATGGTTTTTGAGATATTTTATTCACTGTGTTCACTATATGGTAAAACTGATGTGTGGGTGTGATGCCTCAGGTCAGTGCGAGTTCGTAGACACCAAACATGTATAGGTTTACTTTTATATAAGGGGTTAAAAAAAAATCGGAAGTTTGTCCGAAAAAAGTGGCGCACGTTTTACGCCATATTCCGTGACCCGTAGCGTTCTCATTTTTCGGGATCTTAGGCTCAATGACGGCTTATTTTTTGCGTCTCGAGCTGACGTTTTTAACGGTACCATTTTTGCGCAGATGCTACGTTTTGATCGCCTCTTATTGCATTTTGCGCAAAAGTTGTGGCGACAAAAAAACGTCGTTTTGGCGTTTGGAATTTTTTTGCCGCTACGCCGTTTACTGATCAGATTAATTGATTTTATATTTTGATAGATCGGGCGTTTCTGAACGCGGCGATACCAAATGTGTGTATATTTTTTATTTTTTTAACCCTTTAATTTTCAATGGGGCGAATGGGGGGTGATTTGAACTTTTAGGTTTTTTTGTTTTTTTTTAATTTTTTAAAACTTATTTTTTAACTTTTTTTTTTTATTTTACTAGTCCCCCTAGGGGGCTATTGCGATCAACATTCCGATCGCTCTGCAGTATCTGCTGATCACAGCCACAAGGCTGTAAACAGCAGATACGCTGTCTTTCTCTTTTGCTGTGCCCCGGGCACAGCGAAAGTGAAACCAAGTCATGTGTAGTACAGGAGTCATCACATGACCCTGTGCTACCATGACAACTATCGGGAGTCACGTGATCGCGTCACGTGACTTCCGGTTTCGGGTGGTAAGTAAATGCTTACCGCAATCGCGCTTATAATGGCGCTGTCATGTATTGACAGCGCCATATAAGGGGTTAATCGGCACGAGCAGATAACGATTCTGCTCGTGCCTAGCAGGCACACATCTCAGCTGTGAAAATCAGCTGAGATGTGTGCCGATCGCGGCATGCTGCCGCCGGAGGACCGCGGGCAGTAAGATTATGTCATTTAGGACGTAATTTTACTGCCCGCGGTCGTTAAGGGGTTAATAAGGCTCACAGTACGTACACACAAAAGTAACATTCAGCAAGCTAGGAAAATACCAGGTATCACTGCAATCAAGCTCAAAGAAGAGAAGACAATGCTTAGAATATATGGAGAGACTGCGGAAGCAGTGAAGAGAGCTCGAAATTTGTTGGAATTACTGGAAGACTTCATGCAGGTGCCCAGAAATCTTGTAGAAAAAGTTATTGAAAGCAATGATAATGTCATCCAGGAAATTGTGGATAAGACCGCAGTAGCCAGAGTGAAAGTTGATGATCATAATGAAGCCAAGATACCCTGTGAAGTTGGTATGGTTACATTTATTCTTGCTGAAATGAGGGATGGTGTTGAAAATGTAAGGGTTCTTCTAGAATAGAAGTGAAGCAGTTAAATCTGAAAGTATGGAAGATTAAGGAGCAACTTCATCAAGGTGGGATGAGGTCGCAGCCGCATTTGGACTGGGGTCCAGAAAAAGAGAAGTGTGATGTATTTGATTCAGGTATTTCCTTGTCTGTCAAAGCAAGCAAGTCCTACAGTAAAAGGAGCCGAGTAGAGATGAGCGATTCTGATCAGCAAAGATCGGAAAATGTTAATATTGTACGATCTGTGGCCAGATCGGATCAGGATCGGATATCCAATTATTTAAAGCAAAAGTCGCCAATCTTGCCAAGGACCAGTAAATGTTCAAATTTCAAAAACCATGCTCTCCCTGCCCATCACAGCCATGTCAAGCATCTGCATGGCTGTATATGTCCACTGTAAAAAAAAAAAAAAAAATGAGGAAGCAAAAGGTTTAAAGCAGGACATACTTACTGTGTCTCCTCGCAGCTGCAGCGCTACTTCCAGGGCCAATATTTATTGCTTATTCATATACATCACTTTCTCTGGACAACGGCGTCTCTGATTGGCTGCTGTTGGACCAAGCCCCCACCCTCTGAGACAGCGTCTGTCATAGATTGGAATCACAAACGCTGTCTGTGTCCTTATAATGATGATAAATAAATAAATAAATTAATTAATGAATTAAAAAAAATAGAGTAGGGTTCCCCCTTATTGATGCCAACACAGATAAAGCCCATGGCTACAGGCTGCAGCCTCCAGCCGTGCACTTATCTTAGCTGTTTATCAATTAAGAGGAACCGTGTGTGACTTATGCTGTTTTTATTATTATTTAAATAAATAATAAATAAATAATTAAATAAATAATAATAAAACGACATGCGGTCCCCCCAATTTTGATACCCAGCCACAATAAAGCCCGACAACTGGGGGCTAGAATTTTCAGGCTATGAACACTCATGCTTATTGGGGGCACCCACTGCCTAAAAATGGTAGCCTGCAGCCGCCCAAGATTGTCGCATCCATTAGATGCAACAGTCCAAGCACTTTATCCGGCTCTTCCCGATTGCCCGGGTGCAGTGCCAATTGGGGTAATAATGAGTTAATCACAACTCTCATTTGCCACTAAGCCCTAGATTAGTAATGGAAGAAATTTATGAGACCTCCCCATTACTAATCTGTAAGTGAAAGTAAATAAATACAAACACCGAAAAAATCCTCTGAAATAAGAGACAAAAAAATCCTTTCACCAATTTATTACCCCTAAAAATAACCCTGAAGGTCCAATGTAATCCACACAAGGATTACACAACGATTCGAGCCTGCTACATCTGAGTCACAGCGAGCGCCTTAGAACATGACAGCCTGCTGTGAGCTTCAGGCAAAGAATGAATGAGCCATGCGATCAGTAGTGACATCACTTAGGTATGTGGTGGGCACAGCTGGACGTTCACACAGTCCTCCACCTGTGACCGAAGGTAACCTGACCTCAGGGGACCTTTATGACCACAGTGACCCCACCTCAGAAGGTCCCCTGGGGTCAGGTTACCTGCGGTCACAGGTTTAGGACCGTGGGAACCGCTAGCTGTGCTCGGAACTTACCTGACTGATGGTACTACTGATCATGCAGCTCATTCAATCTCGGCCTGAAGCTCACAGAGTGAAGCCATGTTCCTTGGGGCTCGCTGTGACTGAGATATGTAGCAGAGCTTGAAGCGTCATGGAACCTCGTAGAGTGGATTAGAGTGGACCTTGCTGTTTTGGGTTAAATTGGTTAATGAGGGAGATTTTTTTCATTTTATTTCTTGAATAAAGGATTTTTCTGTGTGTTTTTGTTTATTTCTTTTTATTTGTAGGATTTGTGGTGGGGGGGTCTCATAGACCGCCTACCCATCACTAATCCAGAGCTTAGTGGCAGCTGTGGGCTAACCCCTTATTACCCCGATTGCAACCACACCAGGGCAAACGGGAAGAGCCAGGCAAAGTGCAAGGGTCGTTCCATCTAATAGATGCCGAAATCTTGGGTGGCTGCAGGCTGCTATTCTTAGGCTGTGGGGTTCCAAATAAGGATAGGTCTCTCCAGCCTGAGAATACCAGCCCCCAGCTCTCAGGCTTTGTCATGGCTGGGTATCAAAATTGAAGGGGACCGCATGTCGGTTTTTTAAATTATTAATTTATTTAAATAATTATTTTTAAAAAGCTGCATGTGGTTCCTCTTATTTTGATACACAGCCACGATAAGTGCATGGTTGGGGGCTGCAGCCTGTATCCATGGCTTTATCTGGTACTAGTATCAATAGATGGGGGAGCCTACAACATTTTTATTTATTTATTTATTTGTCACCAGTATAAGGATACAGTCAGATGCTGTCTCAGAGCGTGGTGGCATGGTCCAACGGCAGCCAATCAGACACCGGTGGGTGGGGAAAGCAGTGAATATACATTAGGGATAATTATCGGAGCAGGAGTAGCGCTGTAGCAGCGGAGACTAGGTAAGTATGTCCTGCTTTAACCCTTTTTTATTTTCTTTCTTTTGCAGCCCCCTACACCATTTTACAACACATCACTTTTGTCTCCCATTGAAATTAATGGGTTTGGCTAGGATCGATGATCCAATCTCGATCTCAGGCGGGATCGGTGATCCTTAGCCAGTCCGATCCTTGGCAGGATCGCTCATCTCTAGAGTCAAGGTCATAGTAGATCTGCAAGAAGAGGATGCTGAGGATCTAGATGTGTCAAATCTTCTGTGAGTGTGATGTTGAAGGACTCAGACAGTAGCACGTTTAGTGTACATGATGATCCACAGTCAGGGCAAACAGTAGATTCAACTGTAAAAGAACCTCACTGCCACACTAACTGTGAGAGATGGCCATGGTGGGAGCGGCCTGACAAAAGTGCTTACCCAATATGTGTGAAGACTGATTCTGAGAGAGCATTGCTTACCAGAAAGGGTTAACAGTGACAGAATATGTCTCAGGAGAGGAGGCTCGGGGTCACAAGAGAGGACTCTCTGGTATGGTAATACAAGATACCAAGCCCCATGGCTTTAGGCAAAAAGGGAAGGTATGTAACAAGGCAGTATAAACCTAGACATCCGTTCCTGCACTTGTACTGCCACAAGTTTTGCTAGAGCAAATCAGGGCCAGGTTGTATAGATATAGTTGAAACCAGTTTACATGCACAATCTAAAAGACACATATGCATGTTTTCTCACTATCCTGACTGATGTCTTGAGATGTTTCTTCAGTATTGCCACATAATCTTCTTTCCTCATAATGTCATCTATTTTGTGAAGTCACCAGTCCCTCCTCCAGCAAAAAAAAATAACCCCACCAGATGATTCTGCCACCCCATGTTTCACAGTTGGGATGGTGTTATTAGGCTTCAAAGCTTCTCCCCTTTTCCTCCAAATGCAACAATGGTCATTATGGCCAAACAGTTCGATAATAGTTTCATCAGACCACAGGACATGTCTCCAAAAAGTAAGGTCTGTGTTCCTGTGTTCATTTGCAATTATTAATCTGGCTTTTTTATGTTTCTTTTGAAGTAATGGCTTCTTCCTGGCAGAGTGGCCTTTCAGGCCATGTTGATACAGTACTCATTTCACTAAGGATAATGACACAATGTTCCCAGCTTCCACCAGCATCTTCACAAGGTCTCTTGCTTTTGTTCTTGGGTTGATATTCACATGTCTGACCAAAGCACGTTCATCTCTGGTACACAGAACCCGTCTCCTTCCTGAGAGGTATGATGGCTGGACATTCCCATATTGTTTGTACTTATGAATAATTGTTTGTATAGATGAACGAGGCACCTTCAGGTATCTGGAAATTGCACCCAAAGATGAACCAGACTAATGCAAGTCGACAATTCTCTTTCTGAGATCTTTGGCTGATTTCTTTTGACTTTGACTAGGGATTATACCTAGGGAAGAATACATGGTAGTTTGCAGACTTTGCAAGACAAGCGTCAAAGGCTAAGGCTGAACACGAATTGAGGCTTGCAAAATAGGTCAAGAGTAAAGTAAAAGGATTTGGGGGATATGTTAAAAGAAAAGTCAAGGAGACCATTGGAGTTCTGCAGAATCAAAAAGGTGAAACAGTCAAAAAGGTGGAACGGCATGTGGAGATACTAAATTTGTATTTTGTATCTGTCTTATCCCAAAAAAACTAATGCAAGCATCAACAATAATAATGATAGAAATGATGGTCAGGAGGAGTCCATGTTGACAAAAAGCAAAGAATTTATATTAGAACACTTAGCCAAGTTAAAGGAAATAAAGTCCCCAGGTCCAGATAATTTACACCCTAGAGTCCTGAAAGTGATAGCTGAGGAAATAATAGTACTGCTTGCCATAATCTTTAATAAGTCATGGAAAACAGGAAACTCTAGATTGGAAAAGGGAAAATGTGGTTCCTATCTACAAAAAAGGTAAAAAGGAGGATCCAGGGAATTACAGGCCAGTAAGCCTAACCTCTATTGCAGGAAAAATCTTTAAGCAAATTGTCATAGAACATTTACTTAGGTACCTGGATGGGAAGGCATTGATTAACCAGAGCTAGCACGGCTGCCCAATAAATCTTGTCAGACCTACCTGATTTCCTTCTATAACAAAGTCACTGAATTGTTGGACCAGGGAAATGCCATGGATATAGTATACCTTAACTTCAGTAAGGCATTCGATAAAGTATCACATGCCATCCTCATTAAAAATGATCAAGTACAATATCAACAAAAAATCAATTAGATGGATTCACAGCTGGCTTAATGATTGGGCACAACAAGTAATACTAAATGGCTACACATCAAACTGGAGGAAAGCTAAAAGCGGGGTGCCGCAAGGCTCTGTCCTGGGACCAGTGCTATTTAATATCTTTATAAATGATCTGGATAATGGAATTACTGGGAACTCATAAAATTTGCAAATGATACTAAGATAGGAGGAGTAGCCAACACTACAGAGGAAAGAGAGCGTATTCAAAAGGATTTAGACACACTCGAACAATGGGCCAAGGAGAACAGGAAGGTTTTTAACAGGGACAAATGCAAAGTCCTACATCTTGGTAAAAGAAATATAAAAAGCATATATATCATGGGAAGAATAGAACAAGGTGATAGCACTGGGGAAAAGACCTTGGGCATAATAGTAGATCCTAGATTCAACATGAGCCAACAGTATGGTGCTGCAGCTAAGCTAAAAAGGCCAACAAAATTCTGGGATGTATCAAGACAAGCATTGAATCAAGATCAAGAGAGGTAATTATTCCCCTATATTCTGCCCTGGTCAGACCCCACCTGGAATACTCTGTACAGTTCTTGGTGCCCCAAATCAAGAAAGACCTTGATATATTGGAGCAAGCTCAAAGAAGAGCAACCAAGATGGTAGAAGGTCTGCAAATCATGTTCAATGAAGACTGACTAAAAGAACTAGGAATGCTTAGTTTGCAAAACAGAAGGCTGAGAGGAAATTTATTAGCAGTCTACAAAAATCTGAAAGGAAGTCACAGCTCAGAGAGAACTACACTATTCTCATTAGCACAAGGAAGTCCAAGAAGCAATGGGATAAAATTAAAAGGAAGGAGATTCAGGAATTATATATATATATATATATATATATATATATATATATATATATATATATATTATATATTAGGAAAAATTTCTGACAGCAAGGGCAGATAGAGAGTGGAACAGGCTACCACGGGAGGTACTGAGCTCTCCATCAATGGAAATCTTCAAGAGGAATTTGGATAAATATATAGCTGGGATGATTTAAGAAAACCTGCACTGTCAGGGGGTTGGACCTGATGGCCCTTGAGGTCACTTCCAACTCTACCATTCGATGACTTTCCCATGATGCTACACAAAGAAGCAGTGTGTTTCAGGTGTGCATTAAAATATATCCACTGTTATGTCTCCAATTAACTCAAATGTTGCCAATAAGCCTATCAGAAGCTTCAAAAGACATGACATCATCATTTGAGCTGTCCCATATTGTTTAAAGGCAGAGTACTCTTAGTGTATATAAACGTTTAACTTTGCAGAAAATAATAAAAATGCCTGAAAACATTCTCTCTCTCTCTCTCTATCTCTATCTCATTATTCCAGCATTTGACAAATATAAATAATTTTGGTAATGTTAATTGACTTAAAACAAGAAAGGATAATTCTGATTTCATTTCAGATAGTGAGAAAACACATGCAGATAGTGTATGTAAACTTCTGGTTTCACCTAGAAAAAAAACAAGGAGAAAATTGTAGAAAAAATACCCTGACTATAAATAAATAAATTGCAAGTGCTTAATAAACAGGGTACTTAGTATATACATTTTTGCAAAAAGGTAAGAAGCTGTCTCACCTCGTCACAGTGTACCCATCTGAGACAGTCCCTAACCTACTAAAGTTAAAAACATATTCTGTACCTGACTAGTGTCATGTCAAAACTTCAATATGGATGGTAAAGTGGTTAGCTGGGTCCCAGATTAAATACACAGCAAAAAGTGAGAAGCAGGTAATTGTTCAGCCTCAGTATCAGGAGGGCTGCACCCCCAACTTGCATTAAAGCAAGATAACAGACAAAAAAAACAAAAAACTGAGCTGTGACAAATGTTCAATAAACATGCAACATTACAAGCATGTGAATTGCAGCCTCAAGACTAGAAAAAAACCAAGGAGAAAATTGTAGAAAAAATACCCTGACTATAAATAAATAAATTGCAAGTCCTTAATAAACAGGGTACTTAGTATATACATTTTTGCAAAAAGGTAAGAAGCTGTCTCACCTCGTCACGGTGTACCCATCTGAGACAGTCCCTAACCTACTAAAGTTAAAACATATTCTGTACCTGACTAGTGTCATGTCAAAACTTCAATATGGATGGTAAAGTGGTTAGCTGGGTCCCAGATTAAATACACAGCAAAAAGTGAGAAGCAGGTAATTGTTCAGCCTCAGTATCAGGAGGGCTGCACCCCCAACTTGCATTAAAGCAAGATAACAGACAAAAAAAACAAAAAACTGAGCTGTGACAAATGTTCAATAAACATGCAACATTACAAGCATGTGAATTGCAGCCTCAAGACTAGAAAAAAACCAAGGAGAAAATTGTAGAAAAAATACCCTGACTATAAATAAATAAATTGCAAGTGCTTAATAAACAGGGTACTTAGTATATACATTTTTGCAAAAAGGTAAGAAGCTGTCTCACCTCGTCACGGTGTACCCATCTGAGACAGTCCCTAACCTACTAAAGTTAAAACATATTCTGTACCTGACTAGTGTCATGTCAAAACTTCAATATGGATGGTAAAGTGGTTAGCTGGGTCCCAGATTAAATACACAGCAAAAAGTGAGAAGCAGGTAATTGTTCAGCCTCAGTATCAGGAGGGCTGCACCCCCAACTTGCATTAAAGCAAGATAACAGACAAAAAAAACAAAAAACTGAGCTGTGACAAATGTTCAATAAATATGCAACATTACAAGCATGTGAATTGCAGCCTCAAGACTAGAAAAAAACCAAGGAGAAAATTGTAGAAAAAATACCCTGACTATAAATAAATAAATTGCAAGTGCTTAATAAACAGGGTACTTAGTATATACATTTTTGCAAAAAGGTAAGAAGTAGTGATGAGCGAGCATGCTTGTAACTACTCGGTACTCGCACGAGTATCGCTGTACTCGGGCTGCTCGGCGGGGACCGAGTAATCTCGCGATACTCGTGCTGTACTCGTGGTCTTCATTTCTGCATGTTGGCGCTCTTTTGAGAGCCAGCCCTCATGCAGGGATTGGCTGGCAGACCACTGCAATGCCACAGCCCTGTTAGTTGTGGAATTGCAGTGATTGGCCGGCCTGCACAGCGTGACCGAGCCTTTTTATCGGCCGGCGCGCTGTGCTCTGCTCACAGCTATCCAGACAGTCAGTGCAGGGAGAGTGTCGCTGATTCAGGGAAAGCTTTGCGGCCCTTTATAGTTAGCTCCGGAGCAGGGCTGCAAACAGTGTGACCAGAAGTCCTTCTCAGGACTATTCTAGTTGTATACAGGCAGGCAGGGTATAGCCAGGTCGGAGTACAGTAGCAGAGTCCTTCTCAGGACTATTGTTGCTATATACAGGCAGGGTATAGCCAGGTCGGAATACAGGCTATTGACCAGAAGAGTCCTTGTCAGGACTATTGTAGCAGTATACAGGCAGGCAGGCAGGCAGGGTAGTGGTGACCGTATACCAGCCTTCATCATATCTGGGGCTGGTGTACACAGTGTAAAACAGTCCAGATAGTGTCAGACTTCTCAGTAATTGTCGCTCCTAAAAACCAGTTAGGTTCTTATTGCGTCCGTGCTTGCATTTAAAAACAGCACGTGTGTGTCTGTCGGTGGCAGCGTACAGGTGCGCGTTTTGCACAAACTATTATATAACGCACAAGTCTAGTGTATAATACACGTCAGTCAGCAGTGTCTGATAGTGTCAGACTTCTCAGTAATTGTCGCTCCTAAAAACCAGTTAGGTTCTTATTGCGTCCGTGCTTGCATTTAAAAACAGCACGTGTGTGGCAGTCGGTGGCAGGGTACAGGTGCGCGTTTTGCACAAACTATTATATAACGCACAAGTCTAGTGTATAATACACGTCAGTCAGCAGTGTCTGATAGTGTCAGACTTCTCAGTAATTGTCGCTCCTAAAAACCAGTTAGGTTCTTATTGCGTCCGTGCTTGCATTTAAAAACAGCACGTGTGTGGCAGTCGGTGGCAGCGTACAGGTGCGCGTTTTGCACAAACTATTATATAACGCACAAGTCTAGTGTATAATACACGTCAGTCAGCAGTGTCTGATAGTGTCAGACTTCTCAGTAATTGTCGCTCCTAAAAACCAGTTAGGTTCTTATTGTGTCCTTGCTTGCATTTAAAAACAGCACGTGTGTGGCAGTCGGTGGCAGGGTACAGGTGCGCGTTTTGCACAAACTATTATATAACGCACAAGTCTAGTGTATAATACACGTCAGTCAGCAGTGTCTGATAGTGTCAGACTTCTCAGTAATTGTCGCTCCTAAAAACCAGTTAGGTTCTTATTGCGTCCGTGCTTGCATTTAAAAACAGCACGTGTGTGGCAGTCGGTGGCAGGGTACAGGTGCGCGTTTTGCACAAACTATTATATAACGCACAAGTCTAGTGTATAATACACGTCAGTCAGCAGTGTCTGATAGTGTCAGACTTCTCAGTAATTGTCGCTCCTAAAAACCAGTTAGGTTCTTATTGCGTCCGTGCTTGCATTTAAAAACAGCACGTGTGTGGCAGTCGGTGGCAGGGTACAGGTGCGCGTTTTGCACAAACTATTATATAACGCACAAGTCTAGTGTATAATACACGTCAGTCAGCAGTGTCTGATAGTGTCAGACTTCTCAGTAATTGTCGCTCCTAAAAACCAGTTAGGTTCTTATTGCGTCCGTGCTTGCATTTAAAAACAGCACGTGTGTGGCAGTCGGTGGCAGGGTACAGGTGCGCGTTTTGCACAAACTATTATATAACGCACAAGTCTAGTGTATAATACACATCAGTCAGCAGTGTCTGATAGTGTCAGACTTCTCAGTAATTGTCGCTCCTAAAAACCAGTTAGGTTCTTATTGCGTCCGTGCTTGCATTTAAAAACAGCACGTGTGTGGCAGTCGGTGGCAGGGTACAGGTGCGCGTTTTGCACAAACTATTATATAACGCACAAGTCTAGTGTATAATACACGTCAGTCAGCAGTGTCTGATAGTGTCAGACTTCTCAGTAATTGTCGCTCCTAAAAACCAGTTAGGTTCTTATTGCGTCCGTGCTTGCATTTAAAAACAGCACGTGTGTGGCAGTCGGTGGCAGGGTACAGGTGCGCGTTTTGCACAAACTATTATATAACGCACAAGTCTAGTGTATAATACACGTCAGTCAGCAGTGTCTGATAGTGTCAGACTTCTCAGTAATTGTCGCTCCTAAAAACCAGTTAGGTTCTTATTGCGTCCGTGCTTGCATTTAAAAACAGCACGTGTGTGGCAGTCGGTGGCAGGGTACAGGTGCGCGTTTTGCACAAACTATTATATAACGCACAAGTCTAGTGTATAATACACGTCAGTCAGGAGTGTCTGATAGTGTCAGACTTCTCAGTAATTGTCGCTCCTAAAAACCAGTTAGGTTCTTATTGCGTCCGTGCTTGCATTTAAAAACAGCACGTGTGTGGCAGTCGGTGGCAGGGTACAGGTGCGCGTTTTGCACAAACTATTATATAACGCACAAGTCTAGTGTATAATACACGTCAGTCAGCAGTGTCTGATAGTGTCAGACTTCTCAGTAATTGTCGCTCCTAAAAACCAGTTAGGTTCTTATTGCGTCCGTGCTTGCATTTAAAAACAGCACGTGTGTGGCAGTCGGTGGCAGGGTACAGGTGCGCGTTTTGCACAAACTATTATATAATGCACAAGTCTAGTGTATAATACACGTCAGTCAGCAGTGTCTGATAGTGTCAGACTTCTCAGTAATTGTCGCTCCTAAAAACCAGTTAGGTTCTTATTGCGTCCGTGCTTGCATTTAAAAACAGCATGTGTGTGGCAGTCGGTGGCAGCGTCAGGCTCCATATTGTCCCTGGATAGAGACGTGCATGATGGCCTGTAAACATGAAGTGCCAATTGTAAGGAAGTGGGTCTATTGTAGTATAGCCCTTTGGCAGGGCAGCCAAAAATTGGGAGGCTCCACATTGTCCCTGGATAGAGACGTGCATGATGGCCTGTAAACATGAAGTGCCCATTGTAAGGAAGTGGGTCTATTGTAGTATAGCCCTTAGGCAGGGCAGCCAAAAATTGGGAGGCTCCACATTGTCCCTGGATAGAGATGTGCATGAGGGCCTCAAAACATTGTTCCCATTGCAAAGGAGCGGGTCTCCTGTCGTTGTAATGCCCATTCAGAAAGAATGGGCGAAAAAATTTACCACTGGGGGTATACCTGAAACAACGGCTTAACTATTGTAACGGTCACCATGATGGCGCATGAGGAGAAGGAGGAGCAGTCCAGCGATTAGCCAAAGTCCAGAAGTGTGTTACCATGGGTGAGTGGAGGTACATGGCAAATTCCCGTTACAAACTTTAAATTCCGCTGTCATTTGCTGGTGGTGTGGTGAAGTCTGGCCAAATCCAACCCTTGTTCATCTTGATCAGAGTCAGCCTGTCAGCATTTACAGTTGACAGGCGGGTGCGTTTATCTGTAATGATTCCACCTGCGGCACTAAAAACACGCTCTGACAAAACGCTAGCGGCAGGGCAGGCCAGGACTTCCAAGGCGTAGAGAGCCAATTCATGCCACGTGTCCAGCTTGGATACACATTAATTGTAAGGCACAGAGGAATGTCGGAGTACAGTTGTTTGATCTGCAAGGTACTCCTTGAGCATCTGGGCAAACTTAAGATTTCTTGTGGCACTACCCCTCACCTCAGGGGCTGTGGTATGTGAGGGGCTGAGAAAACTGTCCCACATCTTAAAGACTGTTCCCCTACCTCTGGCGGATTGGACTTGTGCCCCTCTCGGCTGTACGCCTTGGTTGTCCACTGATTCCTGACCTATGCCGCTAGCGTTTTGTGAGGGGAATGCTTTGCCTACTTCCGTGACTATGGCCTTCTGGAACTGCTGCATTTTGCCTGACCTCTCCGCCTCGGGAATAAGAGACATAAAGTTCTCCTTTTAGCGTGGGTCTAAAAGTGTTACCAACCAGTAATGATTGTCGGCCAAGATGTTCTTAACGCGAGGGTCACGAGACAGGCAGCTTACCATAAAGTCAGCCATGTGTGCCAGACTCTTAACAGCCATCACTTCAGTATCCTGACCAACACGATGACTGAACATGCTGTCCTCCTCCTCCTCCTCATCATCTACCCTGTCCTCTGGCCAGCCACGCTGAACCGAGGATATGACTGCATGTCATATCCTCAATTTGGCCAGAGAGTTGCTCCATGTCTTCATCCTCCTCCTCGTCATAGTCCTCCACTGCATGTTGTGATGAGACGAGGCTGGGCTGTGTGTTATCATCACCCACACCCACTACTGTTTCTTGCTCAAACTCATCGCGCTCCGCCTGCAATGCATCATGGTTGTTTTTTGAGCAGAGACCATTTTAGAAGGCAGAGAAGCGGTATGGTGACGCTAATAATGTCGTCATCGCCGCTCACCATCTTGGTGGAGTCCTCAAAGTTTTGGCGGATGGTGCATAGGTCGGACATCCATCTCCACTCCTCAGGTGTTATGTGTGGAGTTTGACCCATTTCCCGACGGCTTAGGTGATGCAGGTACTCAACAACTGCCCTCTTCTGCTCACATATCCTGACCAACTTGTGCAGAGTTGAATTCCAACGCGTGGGGACATCACACACCAGTCTGTGTGCCGGAAGATGCAAACGGCGTCTTAAGCCGGCAAGGCCGGCTGAAGCAGTAGGTGACTTTCGAAAATGTGCAGACAGGCGGCGAACTTTTACCAGCAGATCAGACAGCTCTGAGTATGACTTTAGAAACCGCTGAACCACGAGGTTGAGCACATGGGCCACGCATGGAACATGTGTCAGCTGGCCTCGCCTCAAAGCCGCCACCAGGTTCCGGCCATTGTCACACACGACCTTTCCTGGCTTTAGGTTCAGAGTTGTGAGCCAGTGATCTGCCTGCTGTTTCAGAGCTGTCCACACCTCTTCTGCATTGTGGGGTTTGTCACCTATGCAGATTAGCTTCAGCACTGCCTGTTGCCGCTTCGCCGAGGCAGTGCTGCAGTGCTTCTGTGTCGCCCTGGACAAGCCAGGGGCCACAGAGCACAACACTTAAACACCCCACACTCCCTGCAGGCATATCATAGTCAAAACACAAAATCCTTGTTGCCTTCCCCAGGGGCTGTTGTCCACACCAGGGTGTGGAGCCAGGCGGTTAGTCTCCACCCACCGAGGAGGAGGGAAAACACAGGCAGTGAGAGTTAAGCTAAGGAAGTGGAAGGAGGAAAGTAGTAGAGAGGAGAAAAGTGACAGCAAAGAGCCTGAAGTTGGTCCGGGTGTGTGGCCCGGACAGGACAGCAAGGTTGGCAGGATGTGGTGACCGTCTGCAGTGGAGGCCGATTGGAGTCTGCCGTAAGGACCGTGGACGGGTGGTGACCCGGCCGTACCGGACCGGTATACAAAGGGAAGCCAGCACCATTGGCAGAGGACTTTCGGATCCCGGCAAGGCTTGGTGTCGCCGTGAATTTGACAAATCCGTTAGTGAAGGGAACCTCAGGGTTTCCAAACAGCCAAGTTCAGATAGAAGGCAACCGTACAACCGTGAAGGGGAGACACCGCCACCGCCAAGGGCAACCGTCTCCCAGGGCCAGCGCCTGTGGGCAAAAGGGGCTCCTCCGGCCCATATCCAGGTCGGGGAGCGGGTTACCGTTGGGAAACCATCACTACCAACACTTAACTTAGGTGCAGGGAGAGACAGTCATCACTAACCTGCAGGGAGGAACAACCGCAGCCGTCCGAGTGACCCGTCCATCCAGCCACTTGTTTTACCGTGAACTGTGTCATCATCATTGGGCTGAGTGAGTACCTCCGTGCCGTGCGGCACAGCGCTGCCCCTGCGACCCTGCACCTCATCAGGCCCCGCAACCCGCCTGTCATCCATCTCTACCCCATCACCAGGCCCCGGGACAACCAACCCCCCTACCCACGGAGGGGAGAAATAACAACAAAGCTGCTCCCTGTCACAGGCTCCCGGGATCCCCGTCCAGAGCAGCGGTGGTGTCCACACAATCACCACAACCGTGGGTGGCGTCACGGACAATATCCCCAAAACCCAAACCACCCCTTTTCACTCACGGGCGAGTAGCGCCGCTCGAGTCCCTGGGATCCGGCCATCGCTCGAGCCAACGAGCAGCAGCAGCCGTAGAGCAGCGTCAGCCGGACCCGAGCAGTGGGAGAGCGCACCGTCCCCTCCTCCGCCCGCGACACTTCCAGCTTGGGACTGGTGTGGAGGGTAAAGTGGATGAGGATGCGCAGGAGGAGGAGGAGGCTGAGGAGCATGACATTCCGGAGCTGTAGAGTGTGTGTGAAACCCTGACTGAGGTAGGGCCTGCAAAACTTGGTGTGTGAAGGACGTGTTCCGTCCCTCGCTCAGACTGGGTCCCAGCTTGCACAATATTAACCCAGTGTGACGTCAACGAGATGTAGCGGCCTTGCCCACATGCACTTGTCCACGTGTCTGTGGTTAGGTGGACTTTGGCTGAAACAGCGTTGTTCAGGGCACGTGTGATGTTTTGTGACACGTGGTTATGCAATGCGGGGACAGCACACCGGGAGAAATAGTGGCGGCTGTGGACCGAGTAACGTGGGACAGCTGCCACCATCAGGTCGCGGAATGCTTCTGTCTCAACCAGCCTAAAAGGCAACATTTCCAGCGCAAGCAGTCGCGAAATGTTAGCATTTAGAACTGTGGCATGTGGGGTGTTGGCAGTGTATTTGCGCCTGCGTTCAAAGGTTTGCTGAATGGATAACTGAACGCTGCGCTGGGACAAGGACGTGCTTGATGATGGTGTTCTTTCTGCGTAGGCAACTGCAGGTGCAGGAGTGGAGGAGGCTTGTTCTCAGGCAGCATGGACAGGGGATTGGCTCGCATGCACAACCAGCGAAGACGTAGCAGTGACATCAGCAAGCACTGCTCCTCGACTCTGTTGTACTTCCCACAAAGTCGGGTGCTTGGCTGACATGTGCCTGATCATGCTGGTGGTGGTCAGGCTGCTAGTTTTGGTACCCCTGCTGATGCTGGCATGGCAGGTGTTGCAAATGGCCTTTTTAGAATCATCTGGAGCCAACTTAAAAAACTGCCAGTGTCAGAGTTCCGGGTTTTCCAGTTTTCTTTTGAAAGAGCTTGCCCTTTGTTAACATGGAGTTTTCTGTTCTGTTGCCCTACTTCCTGTCCATCTGTTTAAAAGCCGCCCCTAAAGCTTAGTCCAGTGCCTGAGTATACTGCTTCCTGTGTGCTCCTGCCCTGCTGCTTTTGGTTCCTGATTGTTATTCGGATCCTCTTGGAAAACAACCGACACCGACTCTGGACTTCATCTGGTATCATCTAGCTGTGCCCGGACTCCGTTTGCCGTCTTTGGTCGGCACTTCTGCCCGGTTCCTTCCGTTTAATACCACTCTGGACTCACATCACGTACGGACATTTTTGGACTTACCTATTGCCCTTTTGTGTCCCGGCTGCTGCGCATTTAGGGCTTCTGGGGTGAATGCCAGACAGTCCCTGTATAGGGGTTCGCTCTTGGTGGTCTCCCTGGGGGAGTCCGGTGCGCGGTCCCGGGAATTCCCTTTCGCTCCGTCCCTGGAAGGTATTTCCTGTATTTATGTTCTACTGTGTTTTTGTTCCGTTTATGTACATATTTGCTGGTTGCATATTATAAACGTCTTGCACCAAGAACTCGTCTCTGGTTGTCATTGCCCTAACGCAATCGAAATCCTCAATACATACAATAGTATTACAGCCAGACTCGGGAAGACCTAACATTTGTACAGGCACCTTGTGTCGTGTTGTTAAGGGGAACAGTTGCCTGACGTCTGCCTGGGGCCACCACTCTGCTTCTTACTGCCTGTTGGGATGCTACGCCTCCCTCCCCCTGTGCACTGCTGTCCTCGCTCTGCATATCCTCCTGCCAGGTTGGGTCAGTTACTGGATCATCCACCACGTCGTCTTCCTCTTCCGCACCCTGCTCCTCCTCCTGACTTCCTGACAATTGTGTCTCATCATCGTCCACCCCTTGTTGAGACACGTTGCCAACTTCGTGAGAACGTGGCTGCTCAAATATTTGGGCATCTGTACATACAATCTCGTCATGGCCCACTTCAACAGGAGCTGGCGAGAGGCCAGAATTTGTGAATGGAAACGTGAACGAACAGCTCTTCCGAGTGTCCAAGTGTGGGATCAGTAATGTCCGTGGACGTGTACTCGGCCTGGTGGTAGGAAGGAGGATCAGGTTCTGAAATGTGCGGTGCAGTATCACGGCTACTGACACTTGACCGTGTGGAAGACAGAGTGTTTGTGGTGGTGCCAATCTGACTGGAAGCATTATCCGCTATCCAACTAACAACCTGTTGACACTGGTCTTGGTTCAAGAGCGGTGTACTGCTGCGGTCCCCAAGAATTTGGGACAGGACGTGCGAGCGACTAGATGTGGCCCTTTGTTGTGGCGAAATTAGAGCTTGCACACAACCTCGGTCTCTGCCTGCACCACCATCACGTCCACTTCCTTGTTCGTTGACAACGCCCTTGCGCATTTTGCAATGCTGTGCTGATGTGTATTCACTAGACTTGTGCGTTATATCCAAGTTTTTGCAAAACTCACACAAATGCAGCGGAAAGCTGCCACCAACAGGCACACACGTGCGGTTTTTAAATGCAAGCACGGAGGCACTAAGAACCTAAAGGCCCCGTCACACTAAGCAACATCGCTAGCAACATCGCTGGTAACGAACAACTTTTGTGACGCTGCTAGCGATGTTGCTGTGTGTGACATCCAGCAACAACCTGGCCCCTGCTGTGAGGTCGTTGGTTGTTGCTGAATGTCCTGGGCCATTTTTTAGTTGTTGCTGTCCCGCTGTGAAGCACAGATCGCTGTGTGTGACAGCGAGACAGCAACAACTAATGTGCAGTGAGCAGGGAGCCAGCTTCTGCTGAGGCTGGTAACCAATGTAAACATCGGGTAACCAAGAAGCCCTGTCCTTGGTTACCCGATATTTACCTTTGATACCAGCCTCCTCCGCTCTCACTGTCAGTGCCGGCTCCTGCTCTGTGCACATGTAGCTGCAGCACACATCAGGTAATTAACCTGATGTGTGCTGCAGCTAGGAGAGCAAGGAGCCAGCACTAAGCAGTGTGCGCTGCTCCCTGCTCTGTGCACATTTAGCTGCAGCACACATCAGGTAATTAACCCGATGTGTGCTGTAACTAACTAGGAGAGCAAGGAGCCAGCGCTAAGCATTGTGCGCTGCTCCCTGCTCTGTGCACATTTAGCTGCAGCACACATCGGGTTAATTAACCTGATGTGTGCTGTAACTAGGAGACTGGGGGCTGGTCACTGGTTGCTGGTGAGCTCACCAGCAACTCGTGTAGCCACGCTCCAGCGATCCCTGCCAGGTCAGGTTGCTGGTGGGATCGCTGGAGCGTCGCAGTGTGACAGCTCACCAGCAACCTCCTAGCAACTTACCAGCGATCCCTATCGTTGTTGGGATCGCTGGTAAGTTGCTTAGTGTGACTGGACCTTAACAGGTCTCTATCCAGGGACAACGTGGAGCCTCCCAATTTTTGGCTGCCCTGCCTAAGGGCTATACTACAACAGACCCACTTCCTTCCAATGGGCACTTCAGGTTTACAGGCCATCATGCACGTCTCTATCCAGGGACAATGTGGAGCCTCCCAATTTTTGGCTGCCCTGCCTAAGGGCTATACTATAATACACCCACTTCCTGACAATGGGCACTTCAGGTTTACAGGCCCTCATGCACGTCTCTATCCAGGGACAATGTGGAGCCTCCCAATTTTTGGCTGCCCTGCCTAAGGGCTATACTATAATACACCCACTTCCTGACAATGGGCACTTCAGGTTTACAGGCCCTCATGCACGTCTCTATCCAGGGACAACGTGGAGCCTCCCAATTTTTGGCTGCCCTGCCTAAGGGCTATACTATAATACACCCACTTCCTGACAATTGGCACTTCAGGTTTACAGGCCATCATGCACGTCTCTATCCAGGGACAATGTGGAGCCTCCCAATTTTTGGCTGCCCTGCCTAAGGGCTATACTACAATAGACCCACTTCCTTACAATGGGCACTTCAGGTTTACAGGCCCTCATGCACGTCTGTATGCAGGGGCATTGGTGAACCTCACAATTTTGGACTGCCCTGGCAAAGGAAAATACTACAAATACTCACTTCCTCAAAATGGGCACATTAGACTCAAGAGGCCTTCATGTACGTCTCTTCTCAGGGACATCGGAGTGCCACACAATGTTTTCACGTAAAATCTTTCATGTATTAATCTCAAAAAGTAACATACACCAGCTCTATCTCACTATTGGGTATGTGCCCTTAACATTTCTGCCATGAAAAATCATTTTGGGGTCATTTTGGAAGGTTTTCTGGTGAGTCCGTAAAAATGGCGTGAAACACGGACAAAATTGTTCACAGCTGTGACTTTTGAGTGATAAATGCTTCAAGGGGTCTTCCCCATGCTGTTGCCATGTCATTTGAGCACTCTTCTGAGACTTTTGTGACATTTTTAGGGTTTCTACATGCTGCCGGGGGGTCATTTCACAAAAATACTCGGGTCTCCCATAGGATAACATTGGGCTCGTTGCTCGGCCCGAGTACACGAGTATCTTGGGAGGCTCGGCCCGAGCTTCGAGCACCCGAGCTTTTTAGTACTCGCTCATCACTAGTAAGAAGCTGTCTCACCTCGTCACGGTGTACCCATCTGAGACAGTCCCTAACCTACTAAAGTTAAAAACATATTCTGTACCTGACTAGTGTCATGTCAAAACTTCAATATGGATGGTAAAGTGGTTAGCTGGGTCCCAGATTAAATACACAGCAAAAAGTGAGAAGCAGGTAATTGTTCAGCCTCAGTATCAGGAGGGCTGCACCCCCAACTTGCATTAAAGCAAGATAACAGACAAAAAAAACCAAAAAACTGAGCTGTGACAAATGTTCAATAAACATGCAACATTACAAGCATGTGAATTGCAGCCTCAAGACTAGAAAAAAACCAAGGAGAAAATTGTAGAAAAAATACCCTGACTATAAATAAATAAATTGCAAGTGCTTAATAAACAGGGTACTTAGTATATACATTTTTGCAAAAAGGTAAGAAGCTGTCTCACCTCGTCATGGTGTACCCATCTGAGACAGTCCCTAACCTACTAAAGTTAAAAACATATTCTGTACCTGACTAGTGTCATCTCAAAACTTCAATATGGATGGTAAAGTGGTTAGCTGGGTCCCAGATTAAATACACAGCAAAAAGTGAGAAGCAGGTAATTGTTCAGCCTCAGTATCAGGAGGGCTGCACCCCCAACTTACATTAAAGCAAGATAACAGACAAAAAAAAACAAAAAACTGAGCTGTGACAAAAACATGCAACATTACAAGCATGTGAATTGCAGCCTCAAGACTAGAAAAAAACCAAGGAGAAAATTGTAGAAAAAATACCGTGACTATAAATAAATAAATTGCAAGTGCTTAATAAACAGGGTACTTAGTATATACATTTTTGCAAAAAGGTAAGAAGCTGTCTCACCTCGTCACAGTGTACCCATCTGAGACAGTCCCTAACCTACTAAAGTTAAAAACATATTCTGTACCTGACTAGTGTCATGTCAAAACTTCAATATGGATGGTAAAGTGGTTAGCTGGGTCCCAGATTAAATACACAGCAAAAAGTGAGAAGCAGGTAATTGTTCAGCCTCAGTATCAGGAGGGCTGCACCCCCAACTTGCATTAAAGCAAGATAACAGACAAAAAAAACAAAAAACTGAGCTGTGACAAATGTTCAATAAACATGCAACATTACAAGCATGTGAATTGCAGCCTCAAGACTAGAAAAAAACCAAGGAGAAAATTGTAGAAAAAATACCCTGACTATAAATAAATAAATTGCAAGTGCTTAATAAACAGGGTACTTAGTATATACATTTTTGCAAAAAGGTAAGGCTTGAGGCTGCAATTCACATGCTTGTAATGTTGCATGTTTATTGAACATTTGTCACAGCTCAGTTTTTTGGGTTTTTTGTCTGTTATCTTGCTTTAATGCAAGTTGGGGGTGCAGCCCTCCTGATACTGAGGCTGAACAATTACCTGCTTCTCACTTTTTGCTGTGTATTTAATCTGGGACCCAGCTAACCACTTTACCATCCATATTGAAGTTTTGACATGACACTAGTCAGGTACAGAATATGTTTTTAACTTTAGTAGGTTAGGGACTGTCTCAGATGGGTACACCGTGACGAGGTGAGACAGCTTCTTACCTTTTTGCAAAAATGTATATACTAAGTACCCTGTTTAATAAGCACTTGCAATTTATTTATTTATAGTCAGGGTATTTTTTTCTACAATTTTCTCCTTGGTTTTTTTCTAGTCTTGAGGCTGCAATTCACATGCTTGTAATGTTGCATGTTTATTGAACATTTGTCACAGCTCAGTTTTTTGTTTTTTTTTGTCTGTTATCTTGCTTTAATGCAAGTTGGGGGTGCAGCCCTCCTGATACTGAGGCTGAACAATTACCTGCTTCTCACTTTTTGCTGTGTATTTAATCTGGGACCCAGCTAACCACTTTACCATCCATATTGAAGTTTTGACATGACACTAGTCAGGTACAGAATATGTTTTTAACTTTAGTAGGTTAGGGACTGTCTCAGATGGGTACACCGTGACGAGGTGAGACAGCTTCTTACCTTTTTGCAAAAATGTATATACTAAGTACCCTGTTTATTAAGCACTTGCAATTTATTTATTTATAGTCAAGGTATTTTTTCTACAATTTTCTCCTTGGTTTTTTTCTAGTCTTGAGGCTGCAATTCACATGCTTGTAATGTTGCATGTTTATTGAACATTTGTCACAGCTCAGTTTTTTTTTTTTTGTCTGTTATCTTGCTTTAATGCAAGTTGGGGGTGCAGCCCTCCTGATACTGAGGCTGAACAATTACCTGCTTCTCACTTTTTGCTGTGTATTTAATCTGGGACCCAGCTAACCACTTTACCATCCATATTGAAGTTTTGACATGACACTAGTCAGGTACAGAATATGTTTTTAACTTTAGTAGGTTAGGGACTGTCTCAGATGGGTAAACCGTGACGAGGTGAGACAGCTTCTTACCTTTTTGCAAAAATGTATATACTAAGTACCCTGTTATTAAGCACTTGCAATTTATTTATTTATAGTCACGGTATTTTTTCTACAATTTTCTCCTTGGTTTTTTTCTAGTCTTGAGGCTGCAATTCACATGCTTGTAATGTTGCATGTTTATTGAACATTTGTCACAGCTCAGTTTTTTGTTTTTTTTGTCTGTTATCTTGCTTTAATGCAAGTTGGGGGTGCAGCCCTCCTGATACTGAGGCTGAACAATTACCTGCTTCTCACTTTTTGCTGTGTATTTAATCTGGGACCCAGCTAACCACTTTACCATCCATATTGAAGTTTTGACATGACACTAGTCAGGTACAGAATATGTTTTTAACTTTAGTAGGTTAGGGACTGTCTCAGATGGGTACACCGTGACGAGGTGAGACAGCTTCTTACCTTTTTGCAAAAATGTATATACTAAGTACCCTGTTTATTAAGCACTTGTAATTTATTTATTTATAGTCAGGGTATTTTTTCTCCAATTTTCTCCTTGGTTTTTTTCTAGTCTTGAGGCTGCAATTCACATGTTTGTAATGTTGCATGTTTATTGAACATTTGTCACAGCTCAGTTTTTTGTTTATTTTTCTGGTTTCACCTGTAGATAGAGAGATTGGCGGGTCTGTCTATCCACATACCCGTGCCCATGAGTGTGGCTCATCTTTTAAGATGGAAAGTGTTTGTTTGGCATGTGGTCAGTGTGGTCAGTGTAAAGGCCGCTTTACACGCTGCAATGTATCTTACAATGTGTCGGCGGGGTCACGTCATAAGTGACGCACATCCGGCATCGTAAGGTACATTGCAGTTTGTAACACCTACGTGCGATTGCGATTGAACGGTAAAACGTTCATCACACGCACGTCGTTCATTCCTCATGAATTGAACGTCAGATTGTTTATCGTACCCAGGGTAGCACACATTGCAGTGTGTGACACCCCGGGAACGATGAACAGATCTTACCTGTGTCCTGCGGCTCCCAGCCGGTAATGCGGAAGGAAGGAGGTGGGCAGGATGTTTATGTCCCGCTCAGCTCCGCCCCTCCGCTTCAATTGGCCGGCTGCCGCGTGACGTCGCTGTGACGCCGAACGTCCCTCCCACTCTAGGAAGTGGACGTTCGCCGCCCACATCGACGTCGTATGGACGGGTAAATACGTGTGATGGGGGGGTTACTCGTATGTGTGGCACATTCAACAAATTGAACGTGCCGCACATACGATGGGGGCGGTTACGATCGCATACGATATCATATGCTGGATCATAAGGTGTAAAGCAGGCTTTACTCTGCCTGCAAGAAGCAAACTCATGCAGAGGTGTGCGTGTTGACTGGAGTTAGTTGGTGAGAGTCAGGATGAGGAGAATGTGATGTCTCCAAGTAGGAGTCTCAATGAGAAGGGAGAATTCACTCATCCTGACCAGGACAATCAAAAGAGGCTTGAAGCTTCTCTAAAAGGTACTTCTAAAGATAGGTGTGTTTACTGACCGGAGTAAGTAGCGAGCAAAGTGCAAATATAACAGACCTGAAATTCGTCAGTGTTTATGTTGCTGAAAAAATGTATCTGAACAATGTGGGTGTACTGAAAATATTGTGGACCTGAAATTCAGCTGTGTTTATGTTATGTGTTATGTTATATGGTTCAATCATTTTTATTGCATGAAGAAAATAATTCAGTATAGAACATTGATCAAGATTAAATAGATACAGCGGTAAATCAATGTAATTTCATAGTAGTATATAATAATTTTAATGTTTATGTTATGATGTGCGCTATATGTATGTGTGAATAAACTGATGGACTATTAAATGAATTGTTTCCTGTGTACGACCTCGCTAAAGCAAGCAAAGTTAGTGACCCCATGACATAAAGTGAGTGAATTGTCAAAATATATTAAGGGAACACTTAATGGTATTTTAGTGATCCCTTTATTTTTTTGAGCAGTATACATACAGTACATTACAAAAGTGAGTACACCCCTCACATTTTAGTAAATACTTTATATCTTTTCATGGGACACCACTGAAGATATGACACTGTGCTACAATGTACAGTGTCAGTGTAGAGTGTCAGTATACAGCTTGAATAGCAGTGTACATTTGGTGTGCCCTATAAAACGCTCAGCCATTAACGTGAAAACTGCTGATAACAAAAGTGAGTACACCCCAAGTGAAAATGCCCACATTGTGACCAATTAGCCATTTTCCCTTCCCGGTGTTATGTGACTCATTAGTGTTACAAGATTTCAGTTGTGAATGGGTAGCAGGTGTGTTAAAACTGATATTATCAATGACACACTCTCTCATACTGATCACTCTAAGTTCAACATGGCACCTCATTGCAAAGAATTCTCTGAGGATCTGAAAAAAAGAATTGTTGCTTTACATAATGATGATCTAAGCTATAAGAAGATTGCCAACCCCCTGAAAGTGAGCTGAAGCACAGTTGCCAAGACCATACAGCAGTTTAAAAAGACAGGTTATACTCAGAACAGGCCTTGCCATGGTCAACCATAGAAGTTGAGGGTACGTACTCAGCATCATATTAGAGGTTGTCTTTTTAAAATGGATATATTGGTACTGTAATATAAAAATAGCAACAAAAAGAGGACAATGTCCTCCAAAAATTAAGTATTACTCACAGCAAGTTGGGCTGTAGTGTGTACATCGCCCAGGCCAAAAGCTAATGCTCTACCAGGATACAGCTAAACCCCCACTAATGTGGAAGCGTCACAGGTGCAGGAGAAGCAGATCACACACACACCTCCATGGAATGGAGGGGAGGCGAATGCTAGATAATAAAACTGCACACAAGTGGCTTGCATAGAGCGCTGTTCACATGCAGATGGCACAGTCACAAACCCGCAGCCTATTAGGTGACGCCCTTCTATTAGATCAGGCGGGCTGCCAAGCCGTACCCCACTGTGTATCATGCACGGACAGACACTCTACAATGCAAGGCCCAACAGAAAGGGGCCTGGCTGTATCCTGTACAAACAAAAAAATATGAGGTTTTTGTTGGTATTTATGGCCATAAAACGTAAGCCTACACCCTCGTCACGAGACCTCATGTCTGTAGTTCCCTACACTAAATATAAAAATAGCAACAAAAAGAGGACAATGTCCTCCAAAAATTAAGTATTACTCACAGCAAGTTGGGCTGTAGTGTGTACATCGCCCAGGCCAAAAGCTAATGCTCTACCAGGATACAGCTAAACCCCCACTAATGTGGAAGCGTCACAGGTGCAGGAGAAGCAGATCACACACACACCTCCATGGAATGGAGGGGAGGCGAATGCTAGATAATAAAACTGCACACAAGTGGCTTGCATAGAGCGCTGTTCACATGCAGATGGCACAGTCACAAACCCGCAGCCTATTAGGTGACGCCCTTCTATTAGATCAAGCGGGCTGCCAAGCCGTACCCCACTGTGTATCATGCACGGACAGACACTCTACAATGCAAGGCCCAACAGAAAGGGGCCTGGCTGTATCCTGTACAAACAAAAAAATATGAGGTTTTTGTTGGTATTTATGGCCATAAAACGTAAGCCTACACCCTCGTCACGGGACCTCATGTCTGTAGGTCCCTACACGAAATATAAAAATAGCAACAAAAAGAGGACAATGTCCTCCAAAAATTAAGTATTACTCACAGCAAGTTGGGCTGTAGTGTGTACATCGCCCAGGCCAAAAGCTAATGCTCTACCAGCAGTAGAGCATTAGCTTTTGGCCTGGGCGATGTACACACTACAGCCCAACTTGCTGTGAGTAATATATTGGTACTGCTAGCATTGCTGCAGAATTTAAAGGGGTGGAGCAAGTAAACCTGTCAGTGCTCACACCATACTCCACACACTACATCAAAATGATCTGCATGGCTGTCGTCCCAGAAGGAAGCTTCTTCTAAAGATGATGCACAAGAAAGTCAGCAAACAGTTTGCTGAAGACAAGCAGACTTAGGCCATGGACTACTGGAACCATGTCCTGTGGTCGCCATCCGAGGTAAGTATGTCTTGACCAAAATCTGATTCCAGCTCTCTTTTACATGCTTCCAATGTTGCTGCACACTGGTAAACCAGAGGTGTATCTAGTACAGATGAGCCACCCCCTAAAGGCTCAAGTTCGGTTCGGTTCAGCGAGCCGTTCGACGAACCTCTCGAGCCCCATTGAAACCAATGGCAGGCAAACACAAACACATAAAAACACATTATAAATGTACACATACAGTTAATAAACATTACCATAACACTTACCTGTCCCCACGATGCTTCCTGCACTCTGTCTCCCGCCGCTTTTCCTTCCGACAATCGCTGCGTCCTCCTGGTAACCAGCACTGATGATAGGACCTATCATGACGTCAAAATAGCTTGTGACCAGTCATGTGTCTATTATCTCATTGGCTACAGACTGGTCACATGGCTAGACATCATGCTAGGTCCTGTCATTGCATCTCTCCGGTACGCAGTGCACATTTGTGCACCCCCGTGTACCAGCGAGATGCTTTGGCACACGATCGACTCCCCGTTCTGCTTCCCCATTCCGTTATCCACAGCCGGTCAATAACGGAGATCACCGTTGCTATAGCAATGCACCTGTCAGCGGTGACATCACCGCTTACAGCCAGCAGCTTCTTCTCACTCACGGAGTGAAAAGACTGCACGGGAAGCAGCAGCGTCCTTCCTCCCATGCAGCGCTGTCTGATATAGCAGAGCTGCATGGGTTGAAGGAGAAAGAAGACAGAAGACCATGGATCGTGGAGGGATAAGAGGGAGTAATAAACATGGAGTCTCTAAGTGTGTCTGTGTATTTATTTCTATTAAAGTATTTTTTCTCCGTGTGGTGTCTTTTTTTAACCCTTTATTGGAGATTCTTAATGGCTGAGTCAAACTTGCCTGCCATTAAGAATCTCTGGCTTAATAGTAGCTAGTAAAACAAAGCTAGTATTAACTCATAATTACACAGCAAGCCACCCATCACCAGGGCAGATGGAAGAGTTGGATACAGCGCCAGAAGATGGCGCTTCTATGAAAGCGCCATTTTCTGGGGCGGCTGTGGATTGCAATTCACAGCAGAGGGGCCAAGAAAGCTCAGGCCAACCTGTGCTGCGGATTCCAATCCGGGAACCAAAAATAAAGGGAAGCCCGTTTTATTTAATTATTTCCCTTATTTCATGAAATAATTAAAAAACAAATGACGTGGGCTTCGCCATATTTTTGTGTCCAGCCAGGTACAACTATGCAGCTGGGGATTGGAATCCACAGCACAGGTTGGCCTGAGCTTTCTGGGCCCCTCTGCTGGGAATTGCAATCCACAGCCGCCCCAGAAAATGGCGCTTTCATAGAAGCGCCATCTTCTGGCGCTGTATCCAACTCTTCCATCTGCCCTGGTGACGGGTGGCTCGCTGGGTAATAATGGGGTTGGGGCTAGCTGTATATTTTCAACTGGCCCTAAGCCCAAAATTCATGGTGTCACGCCAACATTAGACATGGCCACCATGAATTTCTAGTACCAATAAAAATCACCACAACATACAGAAAAATATTTTTATTATAAATAAAACACAACACAATTAGTGGCTCCATCTTTATTGAAATAAAGAACCCTCTCTGTAGTAATGCTGGGTCAAGGGTCCCGCGCCGTCCAATCCGGATCCAATATCATCTGATCGGTTTGCTGGAAGGCTAAGTGATCAGATGATGTGTCAGGTTCAAGGGCCTGAATCACATGACACAGCAGCTGATTGTATTAACGGCTTTTATACAATCAGCTGATGCATCAGTGCAAAAAAAAACTACACACTTCAGTGCAGACTCCTGTCCGACGGCATCAGCGGATAGCTTAGTCGGCCGGGCGGTAAGAAGCCGGCCACACCGCTCGACTTATAGTGTCAGCTGATTCCGTCAGGTGACCGCATCAGCTGATCACTGCCAGATCTGAGAAAGAAAGAGAGAAAGAAGAGAGAGAGAGAAGATAGAGAAAAGAGAGAAACTATCAGAGTTCCGGGATTTCCAGTTTTCTTTTGAAGGATCTTGCCCTTTGTTAACATGGAGTTTTCTGTTCTGTTGCCCTACTTCCTGTCCATCTGTTTAAAAGCCGCCCCTAAGCTTAGTCTAGTTGCCTGAGTATACTGCTTCCTGTGTACTCCTGCCCTGCTGCTCTCATCACCTGATTGCTGTTTGGATCCGGTTGAAACACCTGACACTAGCTCTGGACTTCACCTCTCATCCAACTGTGCTCGGACTCTGTCTGCTGTCTCTGGTCGGCACTTCTGCCTGGTCCCTTCCGTTCATATCCACCCTAGGACTCACATCACGTACGGACATTTTTTGGACTATATCTGTTGCCCTTTTTGTGTCCCGGCTGCTGCGCATTTAGGCCTTCTGGGGTGATTGCCGGACAGCCCCTGTATAGGGGTTCGCTCCTGGTGGTCTCCCTGGGGGAGTCCGGTGTGCGGTCCCGGGAATTCCCCTTTGCTCTGAACCCAGCAGGTATTTACTGTGTTTATGTTCCACTGTGTATATACTGTTCTGTGTGCATATTGCGGTTACATATTACTGTGTATATTTTGTTCTGTTTACATATTGCGGTTACTTATTATTGTGTATATTCTGTTCTGTGCACATATTGTGGTTACATATTATAAAACGTATTTTGCACCAAGAACTCGTCTCTGGTTGTCATTGCCCTAACGCAATCGAAATCTTCAGTACATACAATAGTATTACAGAGAGGAGAGAGAGAGAAAGAGAGAAAGAAAAAGAAGAGAGAGAAAGAGAAAGGAGAGAGAAGAAGAGAGAAAGAAGAGAGAGAGAGAAAAAGAAGAGAGAGAAGAGAGAGAAAGAGAGAAAGAAGAGAGAGAAAGAGAGAAAGAAGAGAGAGAAAGAGAGAAAGAAGAGAGAGAAAGAGAGAAAGAAGAGAGAGAGAGATAAAGGAGAGAAAGAAGAGAAAGAAGAGAAAGAAGAGAAAGAAAGGAGAGAGAGAGAAAGGAGAGAGAGAAAGAAGAGAGAGAAAGGAGAGAGAAAGGAGAGAGAGAGAAAGAGAGAGAGGAAAAGAGAGAGAGAGAAAGAGCGAGAAAGAAAGAGAAAGAGAGAGAGAGAGAGAGAGGAGAGAGCAATGCAGCCTCTTTCCGTGAACTGTTCCAATTTTAGAGGTGTGTCCCATGGCTCACAGCTGATGTCAGGCTCCTCCCCACAGTGCATAATTAAATTGTAATTATAAATATATTATAAATATAATTTAAAATTAAAAATTAAAAAAAAAAAAAGTTCTTTACCGGGACTAGAACTTGCGACCTAATGCTTCTTAGGTATGCGCTCTATGCACTGAGATATTGCCTCTATTGATAAAGATAGGCAGATTTTGTAATCTCGAAGCCTGCAGTGCTGACTGAAGTCTCTGCTGACAGCGCGATTCACTTCATTGCTACATGGACTTGATACAGCGCGATGGTGTTCAACGGTGCTGCTACATCTTCAGGGAGCAGAGCTGACAGTGTCATGTGGATTACGTTGGACCTGGAGTGATATTTGGGGGTTGATAAAGGGGTGAAACAGGGTGTTTTTTTTATCTTTTATTCCAAATAAAGGATTTTTTGGTGTGTGTGTTTATTTACTTTCACTTTCAGGTTGATCATAGAAGGTGTCTTGGGGAGACGCCTGGCATGATTAACCTCTTATTACCTTGATTGCCACCGGACCAGGGCAATTCGGGATGAGCTGGGTAGAGTGCCCCGGGACTGTCGCATCTAATGGATGCGGCTATTCCGGCCAGCTGCTGGGTGATATTGTTAGGCTGGAGGGCTGCCCATACCGTGGCGCTCTCCATCCTGACAATACCAGCCTCCAGCCGTGCGGCTTTATCCTGGCTGGTATCAAATATGGGGGAACCGCATTTTTTTTTTTTATTATTTATTTATTTATTTTAATGCACGATATAGACCCACCCGCCAGCGGCTGTGATTGGTTGCAGTGAGACAGCTGTCACTCAGCTTGAGGACGTGTCTGACTGCAACCAATCATAGGCGCCGGTGGGCGGGGAAAGCACAGAATAACTAATTGACTAATGAAGCGGCAGCCATTTTCTAAAGAGGAAAAGACACCGCAGATTTGTGACAGGCATGGAGCGAGACGCCCGTGATCGGTGAGTAGGAAAGGGAGAGGGATTGTGCTAGGGACGCAGGACGCATGCTGACAGCAACATGTGCACATAGCCTTATTGTGAAAAGCCACGTTTATGGTGATCGAACCGTTCTCGAATGTAACTTGAACTGTCGAGCTTTTAGCAAAAAGCTCGAGTTCGAGTTCGATCTCGAGCACCCCCCAAAATCACTCGAACATGAAATTGGCGAACCTCGAACCTCGAACATCGCTCAACTCTAGTATCTAGACTTTCCAGCACCCAGGGCAAGATTTCAGTTTGGCGCCCCCCCCCTTTCACCCACCAAGCAGTTTGGGTGGTCGTCAAGTGACCAATCACTCATATGTGATTTGCACAATTACAGTCACGTGATGACGAGCTTCTCTTCAAAATTTTCTCAATGTTCAATGAGAAACATATGAAGAAAAGCTAATTGTCACATGCAAGTATGAAAATCATATATGAGTGAGTGGCCATGTGGTGACTGCTGGAACCAACAAGCAGAGCTGAATTGTGACAGTGAGTATATTACATGCTGTTAGAACTGAGGATACTACACTGCTTAATTTTGTAATTAAAGGGGTTGTCCAGATTAGAGATGAAAGTCTCCAGTGACTATTCGTGGCTTCAGGCTTCTTAATTCTTTAAATGCATGCTCTACGCACTTTTACAATTCTCCGGTGCCAATGATGAGAGTGGACGATCATGTGAGCACAAGTATGAGATTTGTATACTTCTGGCCACATTCTGATTTGATGTGTCCAGCCTCAGTCAATTCATTTTCATTGAGCATGTCTGTTCAGCACGTGACCATATCTATGTAAATCACATACTTGCAGCTTTATATCCTCCAACTGTCACCGCCAGCACCAGAGAATCTTGACCGCGTGCAGTGTGCACACTGTGAGAATTCAGAAGTCTGCAGTCATATAAAGTGAAACAGAATGACTGCAAGCTCATCACAACCTTGGACAACCCCTTTATTGCTCCTAACAACATAAATAAAAACATAGTAACCCTTAGCTTGACAGACGGCACAAGACTTTATTAAAGAGATTGTCCATTACATTAATATTGATGGCCTTTCCTTAGGATAGATCACCAATGTCCGATTGATCAGGGTCTGGCACCTGGCACGCCAGCCAATCACATGTTGTAGGTGCCGTGCCGGTGGTGGCAAGTGGCTGGAAGTGCTCAATTCTGGATCTGGTCCGTCTTCTGATAGTGGCAGCAGGCTCCTATTAAAATCAATGAGGCGGATGTGCAGTACACTATCAGAGGACGAAGCAGATCTAGAAATAAGCATTTCTAGCCAACTACACCAAGAACAGCTGATCAGTGGGGGTCCCATTGCGCTCACATCAGAATCAATGTGCAAGTGGGACCAATGCCTAATGATGAGACATTCTGTAGTCAGTATCACAAATAAAACACTTACATTCAGGTACCTTATAGATGATGTTGTCTCTAGTTGTTTCTTTCTAAAAATAGCAGAATGATTAGAATACTCCTATTTAAATATATCTGCCCTACCCTGTGCCGCAGAATAAATAATGATCCCCTCACTGTGTTCTCTGCACGAAATATGACCCCCACACTGTCCCTCTTATGGTACATGCCCTCCACATTGCCATCTCCTTTCCATACTGAGCTTCTTCACACTGTCCTTTACATTGTGTCCCCTTATACTACCCAGTTTTTATACTGTGCTCTCTCATCACACCCCTCCTTGCTATGGCTTCACACTGTCCTCTCATTCTGCCCCCT
Organism: Anomaloglossus baeobatrachus; assembly: GCF_048569485.1. Taxonomy (NCBI): domain Eukaryota; kingdom Metazoa; phylum Chordata; class Amphibia; order Anura; family Aromobatidae; genus Anomaloglossus; species Anomaloglossus baeobatrachus. Next base: position 478,313,508 of record NC_134353.1, read on the forward strand.
CTCCATACCGCCCCCCTCCAATACCCAGTCTCTATTCTGTGCCCCCTCACATTTTTCTCATCCCTTACTGTCTCCTCACTACCTCCTGCCCACTTGCTCCTCATACCATGTCACTCTTTACAGTATTATGTGTCCTCAAAATTTCTTTCCCGTTTGCTCCCCATAATAAGTCCGAATACATTTCTACAATCGCTCCGCATACTATGTCTGTATACATCACCCCTCACCCTCTCTCTCTCCATACATCACCCCTCATCCTCTCTCTCCACCATACATCACACCTCATCCTCTCTCACCCCATACTGTGTCTATAAATACTTCCCCTTCCCCACCCTCTGTCTCTGAATATTGTCAGGGCCAGGCGGTCGGGCAGACCCAGGAGGTGGATCCACTGGTCCGAACTCTAAGATGGTGGTAAGGAGTCCGGTAGCTGAAGCACTATGGGCAGCAGAACAGTCCGTGCAAGTGAGTGTAACGGAGAAGTCCCTGGGACCACGGAGTCACAGATGGTAGTCCGGGTGACGTAGCTCAGGTTCGGAAGCCGAGATGAGGTCAGGCGGGGTCCGGAACCTTTGGAGCGAGATGACGGGTCACCGCAGGGATCCGAGATGGTACGGACTGTCAGATGGCAGACGGACAGCGTGCGGGGTTCGGGATTCAGCAGGACCGGGTGCCGAGGCAGGATCAGCTCTAGAAGAGAGATACGTGAGTATGGCAAGGAGACACAAGGAGACCTGACTCCTAGCTTGGAAAACACGAAGATCAGGCCCTGCCCCCTTGGACAATAAACCCTTATATACCCTGTACCTGTTTAGCTTCATTTCCTGTTAATGGACGCTGGCCCTTTAAGAAAGGGTCAGTGACCGCGCGCGCGCCCTAATGCGCATGCGCGCCGCCCGGGAGCCAGAAGCCAGGGAAGGAAGCTGAGGGGAGGACGCAGGGGAGCCGGCCAGGGCCTGGGAAGCCGTCAGACGCCGGGATCGGAGGCCAGGGAACCTGGGAAGGACGGGCACCGGAGGCTGGAGAGCGGGGAGCGTGGCAGGTGAGCCGGGGAGCGGGGCTGAGGACCCGGGGAGCGGGGCAGAGGACCCGGGGAGGGGAGCCGAGGACCCGGGGAGCGTGACAGTACCCCCCCCCACGCCCCCCTCCCCGCAACCGGGACATGAAGGCACGGATCAGAGGAGTGCCCACGTTCTCCCTGGGCTCCCAGGACCTATCCTCAGGACCATACCCCTCCCAGTCCACCAGGAAGAACTGTTGGCCTCGAACAGTCTTCATGGCCACGATATCCCTTACCGCATAGATGTCGTCCTCGGCAATAGGAGGAGGAGCCGGACTGGCAGCAGAGGAGAAGGGACCAAGGAAAACCGGCTTGAGCAGAGAGACGTGGAAGGAGTTGGGAATCCGCATCGTGGCCGGAAGCCTCAGTTTGTAGGAGACCTCATTGATCTTGCTGAGGACCTTAAACGGCCCGATGTAGCGAGGACCCAGCTTGTAGGAAGGTATCTTCAATCGGATGTACTGGGAAGCAAGCCAGACCAGGTCACCAGGAGAGAAACACGGAGGGTCTAGGCGCCTCTTGTCGGCGTGTTTCTTCATCCGCTGGGAAGCGCGCCCAAGGGACGCCTTGACAGAGTCCCAAATGGTAGCGAAGTCACGGGCTACAGTATCAGCAGCAGGGACATCCGAAGAAGGGGATATAGGCAACGGGATGGAGGGCTGAAGTCCGTAAACGACATGGAAGGGAGACTTGGAGGACGACTCACTGATGTGGTGGTTATGGGAGAATTCAGCCCAAGGCAGAAGCGTGGACCAGTCGTCGTGATGGGCGTTGACATAGTGACGTAAGAAGGAGGTCAAGATTTGATTGACCCTCTCCACTTGGCCATTAGACTGAGGATGGTAAGCAGAAGAAAAGTCCAGAGTCACTCCCAGATGTTTGCAGAGCGCCCTCCAGAAGCGGGAGGTGAACTGAGTTCCCCTGTCGGACACGATGTGGGATGGAAAGCCATGCAAGCGGAAGATGTGATGTATATAGGCTTCCGCGAGTTCTTGAGCAGAGGGCAGTCCGGCCATAGGGACGAAGTGAGCCATTTTGGAGAACCGGTCCACCACGACCCATATGACTGTGTGCCCGGAGGATAATGGCAAGTCCGTAATAAAGTCCATCGCTATGTGTTGCCATGGAACTGAGGGTATAGGCAGAGGCAGAAGACGGCCATATGGCAGGTGCTTGGGCGTCTTGTTCCTGGCACAAGAGGAGCAGGCAGAGACGAAAGCAGCGACGTCCGTGCGAAGGGATGGCCACCAGTAATGGCGTACAATCGCACCCCATGTTCTCTTCTGACCTGCATGACCGGCTGTTTTTGAGGCATGACCCCAGTGTAAGACTTTTTGCCTGTCGGTCTCAGAGACATAGGTCTTCCCGGGTGGTATCTGGGCCAGGGTGACAGGAGCCACCGGAATAATCTTGCTAGGAGAGATGATAGGTTGGGTACTCTCTTCCTCCTGCTCCATGGGCATGAGAGACCTAGACAGGGCATCAGCGCGTACATTCTTGTCCGCGGGTCGGAAATGGAGCTGGAAATCAAACCTGGCAAAGAATAAGGACCACCTGGCTTGCCGTGGGTTCAGTCGCTGAGCGGACCGAAGGTATTCCAGGTTCTTGTGGTCCGTGTAGATAATCACGGGGTACACTGCTCCTTCCAGGAGGTAGCGCCACTCCTCCAGAGCCAGTTTGACCGCCAATAGTTCTCGGTCACCGATGGTGTAGTTGCGTTCAGGCGCTGAGAAGCTCTTGGAGAAAAAAACGCAAGTCACCATCTTCCCGGAGGAGGACTTCTGCATGAGCACTGCTCCGGCTCCTGAGGAGGAGGCATCCACCTCCAAGGTGAACTGGCGGTTTAACTCCGGTCGGTGGAGTACAGGAGAGGAGGCAAATGCTCGCTTCAGAGAGCAAAACGCGGCGTCGGCCGCAGGTGACCAGTCCTTTGGATTAGCCTCCTTCTTGGTCAAGGCGGAGAGAGGAGCAGTCAGGGCAGAGAAGTGAGGGATAAACTGGCGGTAGTAGTTGGCGAATCCCAGGAACCGTTGGATTGCCTTCAGTCCAGAAGGGGGAGGCCAGTTGAGAATGGAGGAGACCTTCTTTGGATCCATCTGCAGCCCTGTACCCGAGATGATGTATCCCAGGAAAGGGAGAGAAGACTGCTCAAAGACACACTTCTCATATTTGGCGTAGAGACGATTCTCTCTCAGTCTCTGTAGAACCAGCCGTACGTTCTCTCTGTGGGTCTGGAGGTCCGGAGAGAAGACAAGGATGTCATCCAGATAAACTACTACACAGATGTAGAGGAGGTCCCGGAAAATGTCGTTCACCAATTCTTGGAATACGGCAGGAGCGTTACACAGACCGAAGGGCATTACGCAGTATTCATAGTGCCCATCGCGAGTATTAAACGCGGTCTTCCATTCGTCCCCAGAGCGGATACGAACTAGGTTGTAGGCACCCCGAAGATCCAGTTTGGTGAACACACGGGCTCCTCTAAGCCGGTCGAACAATTCGGGGATGAGCGGCAGGGGGTACTTGTTTTTTATGGTGATCTGATTCAAACCCCGGTAGTCAATGCATGGGCGTAGGTCACCCTCTTTCTTCTTAACGAAGAAGAAGCCTGCTCCCGCAGGAGAGGAGGATCTCCGGATGAATCCCTTTGCCAGGCTTTCTGTGATGTAGGTAGACATGGCCCTGGTTTCGGCTGGAGACAACGGATATATCCGTCCTCGAGGTGGTGTTGTTCCTGGGAGCAGGTCGATGGCGCAATCGTAGGGACGGTGTGGCGGAAGTACCTCAGACTCCTTCTTGTCAAAAACGTCTGCGAAGGACCAATAGGCCGAGGGCAGTTCCGGTAGGTTCTCTGGAACCGGAGGTCGTCGGATGGGTTGTATAGACTTCAGACACCTTTCATGACAGGCGGAGCCCCATCGGGTGATTTCGCCAGTGCCCCAGCTGACTGATGGTTCGTGTGTCCGCAACCAGGGAAGTCCCAGCAGGATTTGATGGGACATGTGTGGAAGGACGTAGAGAGCGATGTTCTCGGTGTGCAGGGCACCGATACGCAGTTCGACCGGCCTGGTGACCCAGGAGATGGTATCAGCGAGGGGTCTCCCATCCACAGAGGCAATCACTAGGGGCTTATCGAGTAGAGTAACAGGCAACTGGTACTTGTCCACCGTGGCCTGCTGGATGAAATTGCCTGCTGCTCCAGAGTCGAGGTATGCCTCAGCCGTGAAGCGCGTCTCTCCCGCTGACACTTGCACGGTCCACATAACCGGGTCTGAGAGAGTCCCAGCACCTAGGGTGGCCTCTCCTACCAACCCTAGGCTTTGGAGTTTCCCGGCCTCTCTGGACAGGAGCGTAGCAGGTGTGTGTCCTCTCCGCAGTAAAAGCAGAGACCCTTGGCGAGCCGCTCTGCTCGACGTTGTTCAGACCGCCGTACTCGGTCAATCTGCATGGGCTCGTGGACGGGAATCCCAGCTGTTGATGACTGAGGTACGGAGGGCTTCCGTGGAGGAGAGGAATGCCGTACCGGACGTCTCTCACGAGATAGCTCTTTGGAGCGCTCCTGAAAACGAATGTCCACTCGAGTTGCTAGGGCAATCAGGGCATCTAGGGTGGAGGGCACGTCACGACCCGCCAACTCGTCTTTGATGCGACTCGAGAGTCCTTCCCAGAAGGCGGCTGTTAGGGCCTCATTATTCCACCCGAGTTCTGAAGCCAAAGTGCGGAAACGGATGGCATATTGGCCTACCGTCAGTGTTCCTTGACGTAAGCGGAGAAGGGATGAAGCAGACGCAGAGGCGCGTCCCGGCTCGTCGAAGGTGCTGCGAAAGGCCTGCAGGAACTCTTGAAGGTCCTTGGTCATAGGGTCCTCCTTCTCCCACAAGGGATTCATCCACGCCAGAGCCTCGCCCTCTAGGTGAGACATGATGAAGGCGACCTTGGCTTGGTCGGAGGCAAACAAATGTGGCAGCTGCGTGAAATGAAGGGAGCATTGGTTTATGAAGCCCCTGCAGGTCTTGGGATCTCCGGCATAACGAGGTGGTGAAGCCAAACGGAGTCGGGAAGCATCCGAAGAGGCTGCCACGGGTGCGGGAGCCGTGGATTGACTAGTGGAGGCCCGGAATGTTGAAGGCGTAACTGCCGCTTGTAACGTGTACAGGCGGGTGTCCACGGAAGTCATAAAGTCCAACTGGACTTCACGCTGGCGTTGGAGTTCCTCTTGCAAGGCCGCTAGTGCTGCAGCGGGATCCATGGCCTGATCTTACTGTCAGGGCCAGGCGGTCGGGCAGACCCAGGAGGTGGATCCACTGGTCCGAACTCTAAGATGGTGGTAAGGAGTCCGGTAGCTGAAGCACTATGGGCAGCAGAACAGTCCGTGCAAGTGAGTGTAACGGAGAAGTCCCTGGGACCACGGAGTCACAGATGGTAGTCCGGGTGACGTAGCTCAGGTTCGGAAGCCGAGATGAGGTCAGGCGGGGTCCGGAACCTTTGGAGCGAGATGACGGGTCACCGCAGGGATCCGAGATGGTACGGACTGTCAGATGGCAGACGGACAGCGTGCGGGGTTCGGGATTCAGCAGGACCGGGTGCCAAGGCAGGATCAGCTCTAGAAGAGAGATACGTGAGTATGGCAAGGAGACACAAGGAGACCTGACTCCTAGCTTGGAAAACACGAAGATCAGGCCCCGCCCCCTTGGACAATAAACCCTTATATACCCTGTACCTGTTTAGCTTCATTTCCTGTTAATGGACGCTGGCCCTTTAAGAAAGGGTCAGTGACCGCGCGCGCGCCCTAATGCGCATGCGCGCCGCCCGGGTGCCAGAAGCCAGGGAAGGAAGCTGAGGGGAGGACGCAGGGGAGCCGGCCAGGGCCTGGGAAGCCGTCATACGCCGGGATCGGAGGCCAGGGAACCTGGGAAGGACGGGCACCGGAGGCTGGAGAGCGGGGAGCGTGGCAGGTGAGCCGGGGAGCGGGGCTGAGGACCCGGGGAGCGGGGCAGAGGACCCGGGGAGGGGAGCCGAGGACCCGGGGAGCGTGACAAATATAGTCTGGTCATAGGAGTCCAAAATTTAACTCTTTGGATGTCATAATACACATCATGCTTGGAGACCAAAAGACACTGCACATCAACCCCAAAACACCATACCAACAGTAAAGTTAGAAGGTGAGAACATCATGATGTGGGGCTGTTTTTCAGCATATGTCACTATCAAATGTCATATAGTTGAAGGAAGGATGGATGACAAATATAACGAGATAGTCTTTAAAAAAAAATCTGCTGCAATCTACCAGAATGATGAAAATGAAATGAGGGTGGACATTTCAGCAAGACGACAATCCAAAACACACAATCAAGGAAACACTCAATAGGTTTCAGAAAAAGAAAATAAAGCTGCTAGACTGGCACAGCCAATGACCTGACTGGAGTCCAATAAAAAATGTATAGCAGGAACTAAAGTTCATAGAAGTTCATAGAGTTCATAGAAATAGCTCACAGAACCTCAGGATTTAAAGAGTGTTTGTGTGGAAGAGAATAGAGGAATTCACACTTCGTCAACGCATGAGGCTAGTTTTCCTCTATACAGGAGGTGTCTTGAAGCTGCCATCACTAGCGATGAGCTAGCGTGCTTGCCACTGCTCAACACTGGATTGAGCATTGGGGTGCTAGGGCCATGCTCGCTAGTCAGCCAAATATTCTGGGTGTTTATACCACCATGCACGAGTCCCCGCTGAGCATGTTTTGCGGTGGTTAGACAGCCAATAAACATGTGAGGATTGCTTGCCACACACTGTAGTTCCATAGCCTTGTTGGTTATTGGCATTTCTGTAATTGGCTGACCGCATCCCGACATCGGGTCTTACATGGGACCTGGGGGCATGACGCTTGGTACACTGTCCTCTGGAGCAGTTCGGGGAGAGTTGATCTAGGAGAGAGAACTTAGCTTAGGATAGACATATAGGCAGTGTCTATTTGCTATTGCAGTACATTATGTACATTGTACATTGTACATTTACACCCTTTGATGCCTTTCATGTGGCACTAAAGGGTATTTTCAGGCTTGTTTATCCTAATAAATCATTTTAAAAAGTGGTGTGAAGTTCCCCTATTTTTGATAAAAAGCCAAGGTAAAGTAGACAGCTGTGGGCTGGTTTTATCATGCTAGGAAGGTCCATGGTTATTTGGCCCTTCTCAGCCTAAAAATGTCAGCCCGCAACTGCCCCAGAATTAGCGCATCACATTAGATGGGCTAATTCTGGTGCTTTGCCCGAATCTCCCTGATTGCCTTGAGGCTGTGGCAATCAGGGTGATTTGGGGGGTGATGTCAGCTGTGTAATGTCAGCCTGGCATCCAGCCCAGGGGTTAGTAATAGAGAGGTGTCTATCAGACACCCCCATTACAAACCCAGTAATAAAAAAAACACACACACAGGTAAAAAAAAATAGATTATTTGAATATAGATTCCCTCATACTATCCCTCATTCACCAATTTATTATCAAAAATGTTCCCATGAAGCCCTTGCATCATAGTCCACATTCCCTGCCTGTCAATAGAAGTAAAGTACAACTAAAGTACAACTATTCGAAGGCACATGGTACTGACTACAACTTTGATCAGAGCTGCTGGCTCAACGCTACCCTCTGCGTGACCCGGTGGCGCTGATGAGAGTTGACATCTCTATCTGGTACCTGTGAAGACTTTACTGCTATTCACAGTTGCCGGATCTGCATTCGGGGAATGTGGACTACGACTCAACTTTGTGGGAACATTTTTGATAATAAATTAATGAACGAGGGATAGTATGAGGGGAGTCTTTACTCTAAGAAACTATTTTTTCCAGGGTGTGTTTTTTTTTAATTACTGAATTAATCAAATTGTCTGAAAGACGCCTCCTAATTATTAATCCCTAGGCTTGATGCCAGCTGACATCAACACAAAAAAATATTGCCACTACACCAGGGCATTTGGAAAGAGCTAAGGCAAAGCACCAGATTTGGTGTATCCAATAGATACACCAATTCTGGGGCTGCTACGGGTTGGTACTTTTAGGAAGAAAAGAACCAATATCCATGGACCTTCCCAGCTTCATAATATGAGCCCCCAGCTATCTGCTTTACCATGGGTGGTTATCAAAAATAAGGGGGACCCCACATTAGTTTTGTTTGTTTATTTATTTATTAAGAAGTTCAGTAAACTACAAGAACAAGGCACTAGTTATTACTATTATTATTATTATTATTTATTATTATAGTGCCATTTATTCCATGGCACTTTACATGTGAAAAGGGGTGCACATAGTAGGGACAAGTACAATAGTCAAAAACAAAACAAGGAACAGACTGGTACAGGAGGAGAGAGAACCCTGCCTTCGAAGACTCACAGTCTACAAGGGACAGGTGAGGATACAGTAGGTGAGTAGCACTAATTATATATCTATGTACCTTGCATGTGTAGTTTACTGTACATGTTATATAATAAATAAATAAATGAATGAATGAAAAAAAATGACGTGGACTCCCCCCTATTTTTGATATCCAGCAAAGGTAAAGCAGACAACTGCAGGCTGGTATTATCAGGCTGGGAAGGTCCATGGACTTTGGCCCTTTTCTAGCATAAAAAAAACAGCCTGAAGCTGACCCCCAAGTTAACCCATCCATTAGATGCACCAATTGTGTCACTTTGCCCGACTCTTCTCAATTTCCCTGGTGCTGTGGCAATTGAGGTAATATTATTTTTGGGGGTTGATGTCAGTGGTGTAATGTCATGTGACATACAGCCCAGGAGTTAGTAATGGATAGGTGTCTATCAGACTCTGTATATTTTTAGGAAATATATTGCAAGCTTTCGGTACGTAAATCTGTCAGTCCCAAAGCTTCCTCAAGGTAGAAGTCAGGCGTTTTGAAAGAACATTAGCTGCATTTCTGAGAGGTTTGGGATATAGTTAGAAAAATGTCAAATCTTGGACTGTCCTCTGATTTATTAAATATAAAGGGCAGCCCCACATTAGTGTCAGGAATCCTTTAGGGTCTTTTATCCATATATTGAGCATTGCCCCATTTAAACAGAATAATAATAGGAAATGTGCTGCCAACAATTATGTAAACTATATTGCATGAGTGATTGCACAAATGTTACATTGCACAATGTAATATGAATTAGACAAATAATTATCTACTTCCTTTACAGTCAGTCAGAATTTGTTAACTGGCATCTACCATACATTCATATTACAAGAGCCTTAAACAGAAATCTTGGTAATACAAATGTACAAAAGCACATTTATTTTTAAAGGGAACCTGTCAGCAGAAATTTTGCACTAAACCTAAAAGATTCCCCTTCTGCAGCTCCTGGGCTGCATTCTAGCAAGGTTCCTATTATTATTGTGCCCCCTTTTAGACCAAAATAAATACTTTATAAAGTGGTACCTTTTTGTATGCAAATCTTGTTAATCATACATGGGGGCGGGCTGTCCGTTATTCTGCCTCCTGCTGCTTTACGCTGTCCCCCATCGCTCAATTTCATACCTCAGGATGCCACCCAGTGCGCCAGAGGTCTCGCGCATGCGCCGTGCCACTCTAGCGGGACTGTGCACAGTGTGACCGCTGGTGACGTGTTGTGCAGGCGTGAGATTATGGGCGGTGCTGTGATTTTCATCAGCAAGTACCCGCCCATAATCTCGTGCCCGCGTTTTTCACTCTGCCTCCACCGTTATGCTGCTCCGCTCCTCCCATCTATTTCCTGCTCCAGGGCACGATGGGAAAGAGGTGACGTGGGGTCATCTGGCCAGCGCTTGCACAGAACGGTGGAGGCAGAGGGGAAAGCGCTGATGACAATCACAGCACCGCCCATAATCTCACGCCTGCGCAATCACGTCACCAGCGGTCACACTGTGTACAGTGCTCTCTCCCGCTAGAGTAGCACGGCGCATGCGCGAGACTTCGGGCGCACTGGGCGGTGTCCTGAGGTAAAAAATTGAGCGATGTGGGACGGCGTAAAGCAGCAGGAGGCAGAATAACGGACACCAGAGAGCCAGCCCCCATGTCGATTAACAAGATTTGCATACAAAAAGGTACAACTTTATAAAGTATTTATTTTGGTCTAAAATGGGGCACATAAATACACAGGAACATTGCTAGAATGCAGCCCAGGAGCTGCAGAAGGGAAATCTTTTAGGTTTAGTGCAAATTTTCTGCTGACAGGTTCCCTTTAACTATAACAAGTTTAACGTTAAGAAGACCCCAAAAAGTCAGTTATAATGCTAAACAAAGGAATGTTGCAACTACAAAAAGTCCTGTATACTGTCAAAATTGATTGCAACTGGTCAAGATAAAGGGGTATGAATTGTGAGTGGCACATTAGGTGACATATACCAAGAAAAGCTCCAACTTTTCTTCTCTATAAATGGTGGTGAGCTATGACATGTACAATGTACGACGGATTATGCTACACTAAAAATACATTTTTATATATATATATATCTCAACAAGAGCTGTTATCTTAGCAAGTAATAAATACCAGCATATAAAAGTCTTTGTTTAGCTAGTAATATATGTCTTACTGAAATGGTAGGTAAACATAAGATTACAAAATTGTTCCTTTAAAATGTGGAAACTCATTTACAACAGGGATGAGTCAAAGTCCCGCACTCTGCTCCTAATCTTTACAAGTACTAGAAGTTTGTTGGCAGAGGTAATATGATAGCCAATAACACGGCTCTGTAAAATTCTCAAAGATCCACAGAGAAATCTGTCACAATGTTTATGCTGCTTATTTGAGGGCAGCACAAAGTATTGACTTAGACCAGTGTTATTAAAGCACCACCTACACCACTCTGTCTCTCTCAGGATCCAACAATATGTTTTCAAGTCAGAATTATCAACCCTCATCATCTTATCAACCAAAAATAATTTGAATTTTTATATCTTCTACATTTTCAGGTGGCCACATTCAATATATTCTTTTGAAGGTACTTTTGTCACATATCAATAAATAGTGTCAGGGGTTAATAAGTGAACCCATCATACATCGGTGACACTGCGGACTGGTGAACTAGATGGACCTAGGTCTTTTTTCAACCTATGTAACTATTTAGGGGTACCGTCACACTAAATGACATACCAGCGATTCCGTCCACGATACGACATGGTCAGGATTGCTAGTAAGTCGCTGGGAGGTCGCTGGTGAGATGTCACACAGTCAGACCTTACCAACGACGCAGCAACGATAGAGGTCTCAGTAGCGAACTGTATAACGATCTCGGATGTCATTGGGACCTTGTCACACAGCGCCAAACACAGTGATGTGTCCTGCCCTGCGGAAGCCCGACGACCAGAACCTGAACCAGAACAGTGTGTAACGATCAGCGATTTCATAGCAGGGGCCAGGTCCCTGCTTAGTGTCACACACAGCGAGATCGCTGATGAGGTCACTGGTACTTCACAAAACCTGTGACTCAGCCGCGATCTCGCTAGCGGTCCTGAAAGGAAACTATTTTATCTTCAACTTACTCATGTACTTCAATCTCAGTCTGACTATTCTTTTTTTGGGGAGAAATGTTGATGACCTTATCATCATTTGGACAGGTTGTAAACCTCAAGTCAAGAACGTCTTACAAAGACTAAATGATAACAACATAGGGCTTTGCTTCACCTATAAAATGAATAAGTATATACTTTCTTTCCTCAGTGTCCAAATTCTTAGTAAAAACACAAGAGGGTTAGACATAATATTTTTTAGAAAAGCTATGGCAGGGAACGATCTTCAGCAATAATTATTTTTCTCTCAGACCGGTAAATACTTCAGGATGCAACATATTTGTGAAATTCTTGCAGGATTTTAAAAAGGGAGCTTAGTACCTTGAGAAATAAGTTTAAAGAAAGGAGTTATCCTAACAGAGTTCAAATTTCAAGCTTTAGAAATCAAAGGTCCAAGCTTATTACCATGCATTGGCACAGGAAAAAAAGATCTATTACAAGTTCAGCTGAAAGCATCAGATACAATTACCATGAGAATCACAGGCACTTTTGATTCCGCAACCCCCCAATCACCCTTCAGATTTGCAAAATAATTTCTTCTTTTTGACCAATTCTTAATATTCAGAAGATGGATCCTTTAATTTTCTACTTGATCAGTAACTCACCACAGATTACCTACAAGAGGGATGAATATAAGAAATTAATGAGCTCACAGCCACTACTCTCCCCTACAGAAATAATAGACTAGACCGGAAGATTGAAGGCACATGTCACTGTGGACATTGAAAAGCCTGTTCATATATGAAAGTATCTAATGGATTTCAAAATTAGACCAGTCGAGAAGAATACCAAGCAATAGATTATACCAACTACTGCACATCTGAACAAGTTGTCACCGATCCACAGGATCCCCAGGTTAGGTAGGTGAAAACCTATGGATCGATGGAATCTGACCAGTGGAAACCAACCATCGGAAGAATGGGGAACTTTTATCTCTGACAGGGCACTTTTATCCCCATTATAAAATTGAGCAGCAGTCGGATGTCTGACTGCAGCTCCATGCATCGTGTTTGGGGATTCCAGAAAAAGTCAAGCTCAGCAGTGATTGAGGGAATGAATGGATAAGGGGTCGAGTCGGACATGAGCTCCAGTTTAATGGGGATAAAATATGCACAGCAAAGTCCCAGCAGTAAGACACCTACTAATCAATAAGTTATCACTTATTCTTAGGCCACATTCTCACATTGAAAATTTGGTGTGTTTTTACTTCAGCATTTGTAAGCCAAAATCAGAAGTGGAACAATCAGATGAAAAGTATAATAGAAACACGGCACCACTTCTGTATTTATTACCCACTCCTGGTTTTGTGAGTTTTTACCTCAGTATCTGTAAGGGAAAACCATTAGTGGCACAGTCAGAGGAAAAGTATAATAGAAACACGGGCACCACTCCTGTATTTATTACCCACTCCTGGTTTTGTGAGATTTTACCTCAATATATGTAAGCCAAAACCAGGAGTGGGATAATCAGAGGAAAAGTATAATAGAAATACGGGCACCACTTCTGTATTTATTACCCACTCCTGGTTTGGGTTTACAAATGCTGAGGTAAAAAAAACACCAAATACTCAACATGTGCACTTGACCTTAGACGAGGTGATTACTTGTTTTCACTGGAGAAGCTCTGTAAATGCATATTAACTTATGTATAATAGGGCAGGGGTTAAATGTGCAAGTATTTAATCTCTATTGGAAATAAAGAATCTTCCCCTTATTGATTTCAGAGAGAACAAATGACCGCCCACAATCCACTATACCAAAAACAATAATACCACATACAAGGGAGAAATATCACTACACCATGACCAGACAGATATTACCATCATGTAGTGACCGAATAATACTGCAATAAAGAAAATTAATAAAAAACACAATACTAATAATAACACTAATATTACCACTGGTGACATTATACACAGAAGCTCTGTATATAGTGTCAAAGTACAGGTAATACAGTGATCACCACTGACATTATACACAGGAGCTCTGTATATATGGTCAGTGTACACGTCTAAATCCTTCTATCCCTACATCCCCACACGTCTGATATTGGGGAAGAGTCAGATATTCATACACCGGTGGACGTCACAGATTCTACAAATATGGATTAGTTTGGCTTGTATACATCAAAGATGTTGGAATGGGGAAGAGGATCTAGAATAAAACTGGTCATCCACATTAAACAGTGTCCAAAGAGGTAAAGTATGTCACAGAGGTTCACTCTAAGTTTCTCTACCACTGCCCTTCAAACCCAACACAAGTGTACAACATTATTTGGTCTAAGTGTCAATGCATTAGCAGTGGAACCACCATCAGTACATTAATACATCACAAAAAACAAGTTTTGAGCATTTTAGGAGGATTTGGAGAAATTATGTTCAGTTTCTGCCCCCCAAAAATAAGTGTGAACATACAGTAACTTACATTGAGGTTTTTGCAGCAGAACCTCACCAATTCTTCCTCATAATCTCAAAACTCTTACGTTTTGAGGATTTTTAAATTGGAATATAACCATGAAGCACATTTTGGATTGCTGTATGTGTACAGGATCAGAACCAACATTTGTACATGAATGCAGTGCCAGAACCAACATCAGTACATGAATTACAGCGCCAGAGGCACCGCCAGTTCATGAATGCAATGCCAAAACCACCATGAGTACATGACTTTTGTGCCAGAACAATGTATTTACATTAACCCTGAAAGCACTGTTGGATGTACGTGGCAGTACCAAGGACTGTAATGCAATGAACCCTGTCTAAATGCCTCTCAATACAGTATCACTAAATCTAAGCCTACACTAATTGCAGACTAAGAGCAGTATTATTAGAGAATACAATGTATTTACAGTGACGAGCAAAAGGGTAACAATGTTTTGAACTTTTGACTTTAAGGCTCCATGTTTCACCATCGACTACATTTTTGAGCGTAAGACTACCTGCATTTTATAGACAATCATCTTGGCTATCTAATATACAAAGTTGAGTGTATGTGCGTGTGACTCTGTATGTCCGCTAAAGGAATCCGCACCGTTGAATTTACAATCACAAACTTTTGCACAGACACCCCATTTGCCTCAGGGAATGTCATAGTGTCATAGACTATGTTTTGATGGGAAAATTTAACCCCGTGCTTTGCAGTTACTCTCCAAAAACCTGACTCCATTAAAGTGAATGGAGCTAGGAGCTATAGGTTATTAATAGGAGCTGTGATTCTTTGCTATAGGAACAAAGGACATTATTAGTATAAGAAGCTTATGTGTGAGGTAATATGATGTTGGTGGAGAGACAGACACAGATAGAGACAGACTGAGAGACAGACAGACAGGGACAGATAGACAGGCACAGCCAGACAGAGAAAGAGGCAGACAGGGAAAGAAACAGAGATAAATAAACAGAGACAGATAGGGGGGAAAAAAAGACAGAAAGACACACAGGAAAAGAGACAGACAGAGGCAGACAGGGAAAGAGGCAGAGACAGACAGGGAAAGAGATAAACAGACAGAAAGAGGAAGATAGGGAAAGAGACAGACAGGAAAAGAGATAAAGACAGAGGCAGACATTGAAAGAGAAAGACAGACAGACAGACAGGGAAAGAGACAGACAGGGAAAGACTCAGCCAGAGAGACAGGGAAAGAGACAGACAAAGGCAGACAGGGAAAGAGACAGAGACATACAGAGATAGACCGGGGCAGACAGGGAAAGAGACAAACAGATAGAGACAGACAGGGGAAAAAGGCAGAGAGACAGGGAACGACATGCAGGGAAGGAGACAGACAAAGGCAAACAGGGAAAGAGACAGACAGGGAAAGAGACAGACCGGAAAAGAGGCAGACAGGAATAGAGACAGACAGTGAAAGAGATAAACAAGGAAAGAGAAAGACAGGCAGAGGCAGACAGGGAAAGAGACAAACAGACAAAGACAGATAGGGAAAAAAGGAAGACAGACAGGGAAAGACATGCAGGGAAAGAGACAAACAGGGAACGAGACAGACAGACAGAAAGAGGCAGACAGGGAAAGAGACAGACAGTAAAAAAAGAAAAAGACAGGGAAAGAGAGAGACAGACAGTGAAAGAGACAGACAGGGAAAGAGACAGACAGATGGGGAAAGACATAGACAGAGAGACCGGGAAAGAGACAGACAGGTAAAGAGGCAGACAGGGATAGAGACAGACAGTGAAAGAGATAAACATGGAAAGAGACAGACAGACAGAGGCAGACAGGGAAAGAGACAGAGACATACAGAGACAGACAGATGCTGCCAGGGAAAAAGACAAACAGACAGGAAAAAAAGTGTAAGCAGAACTGTGGAAACAACAGGCGCAAATAGGGTCTTACCAGGTATACAAAAGTGATGTAGATGCGGGAGAAACACTCACCTTATCAGGTTGTGCAAGTCACAACCCCTCAACAAGTATGATAGTAACGTGGTCGGCAGCAGTCCCGTAGCGTTAAACTGGTTTGCAGAGAAGAAAGAAGAACGGGTTTGAATACTGCGCCAAAACCACAGATCCACCGAGAGTTTGGAAAAATCCCTTTATTCACATAGGTCTACGCATTTCAGGGACATTTCCGTCCCCTTCATCAAGTCATCAGGACAAATACAAGGAATAAATACATCAAACAAGGGGCCGCAGGCTCCTATATATATGATAAGCAATGCCATGTCTACATTTTCTACGTCATCCTCCTCGTGATGCAAGAGCACGTGAGGTGATCAATAAAGTTGCGTAGGTTAACAGAAAAAAAGAGAAAAAAAAGGAGAGAAAAAAAAAAAAGAAAAAGAGAAAACAGGAAAAAAAAGGAAAAAAGGGAAGAAAAAGGAAAAAAAGAAAGAGAGAAAAAAAGGAACGAAAAGGAGAAGAAACACAGGGGAGAAAAAGGATAAGGAAGAAAAAAGGGAAGAAACAGGGGTGAAAATAAGGGGAAAAAAAATTGAGAAGAAACAGAAATGATGAAAAACACATGATAAATTATATTGATTGAGTTGGGGAACCGCAGGTTAAAGGGTTAAAAAGGGAAAGGATTTGATACTAGGATATTTAAATAAATGCTTGAATCGGGTTACAATTTGTGAAAGATTGAACAACAAATAAAGATTAAGGAAGGATTAATGTTACACCTCGTGGCTCTCCTGTGGCAAGGAATGAGACAGTCTCCTTGCCTGCCACGAGTGCTCCTGCTCAGCAGCGCCGAAGGTCTGCCAGACTGCGCAGAGTGCAGCAGAAACCTCCTCAGAGAGGCAGCACAAGGGTGACACCTAGTGGTACTCCTGTTGCAAGAAATGAGGCGGTCTCCCATTCCTTTCCTGCCGCAGCTCCTCCTGCTCAGCAGCCTCGAAGGTCTGTGAGGTTGCGCAATGTGCAGAGGTTTGCTGCTCAGGGAAGCAGTGAGACTCCCGTTATCTCTACACATTGTGAGACCGAGGATCCCGCCTCTATTTCCCAGAGGCAGGAGGGTGAGCATGTGCTATGCTTGGTGGATCCTGATTCGCCCACTGACGTCACACGGCTTGATGACAAGGCTGGTGACGTGGTGAATCCTGACTGTCCAGGCTGGGATGTCGTGGATCCTGATTGGGTCAAGTCCGTCATCTCCGCCTCGCGCCCGCCCTTGGCTGGAGCTACACCTCCTTAAAAGCTCCTCCTGCCATCATGGCGGCGCGCGACCGTCCTTCTATGTTTGGATGTCTGGCAGCGTGCTACCACGCCACTGCTCAGGCATTATCTTCCTCTGTGGGCTTGGCCCTTGCTGCTTAGGCAGTACCTCGTTTGCAGGCCGTGTCCCTGCCTTGCTGCTCCGGCAGTAGCTCCTTCTACAGGCCGTGTTCCTGTCCCAGGTGAGCTCCTCGAGTCTCCACTGGACTCACCTGGTTATTGAAGGCACACGTGCGTGGGCACCTCTGTGCTACCCTCGTGCCATATTCTCGTGACTTCCACTGGTACACGTGCGTGGGCACCTCTGTGCTTCCCCGTGCAACAGGTACACCGAGCCGTGTGATCCCTGCCATACAACCCACACGGGTTAGGGCAGACCGGTGTACATAGATCGTCTGTGACATTCCAGACGATCGCTAGCAGCAACCCGCTCACTCTTCACCCACCATAGCAGCGGTCCCTTACACCGCACAGTGGACCTTGACCGGCGGAAGCTGTCCATTCCCCATCTTGGCACGCTTCCCCGGGTCCCCCTCGTAACATTACGGTCGCGCCAAAGGTCTGGCTATGGCTGAAGAGCAGCAGCAGTTGCTGCGTTATGTGCAGCAGTTGGAATCACGTTTGGCAGCAGTGGAGCAGTCTTCCTCCGACAAGACTGCTCTGACGACAGTCGCCACCCAGGCGGCTACCCAGGCTGTGCTATTGGGCGGAAGGTCTCCTCGCCTTGCGCTTCCAGAGCGCTTTAGCGGGGACAGCTCCGAGTGCCGTGGGTTTATAAACCAAGTTACCACCTACTTAGAGCTGTCCGCGAATCTTTACGCTACCGAGAAGGCGAAGGTAGCCTTCGTCCAGTCCCTGCTCACAGGGAGAGCGCTGAAGTGGTCTACGCCGTTGTGGGAGCGCGGAGATCGGGTGGTGACTAACTTAGCATCTTATCTTGGGGCCATGAGAATGGTGTTCCTCGGGCCTCAAGTCACCCACGACTCCGCGCTGCGCCTCCTACGACTTCGGCAAGGGTCCGCTTCAGTGGGGGACTTTGCCGTACACTTTAGGACACTTGCCGCAGAGCTGGACTGGCCCGATAAGGTCCTTGTCCCTGTGTTCTGGGAGGGCCTGGCAGGGTTCGTCAAAGACGCACTGGCCACGCGTGAGGTGCCTGCTACTTTAGAGTCCTTGATTGTGGTTGCCTCTCGCATAGACATCCGCCAGGCGGAGCGGAGGCTCGAGGTCTCTTCAGCACCCACGTCCTCACGGCCTAAAAAGCGTCTGGCTCCCGTCTTCCACCAGACAGGTCTCCCAGCCAGCTCTGTAGGCGACTCCGTGGAGTCAATGGAGGTGTCCAAAGCGGTCTCCTCTACCCCAGGTTCTCGGTCTGGTGTCATCTGCTTTTCCTGTGGGCAGAGGGGACACATAGCTACCCGATGTCCCAAACCGTCGGGAAAAGACAGCGTCTAGTTTCCATCAGAGGGGGGTTCCTAGACGCTGCTTCTCCCTCTAGGTTGACTATCAGCGCCCAGTTGCAGTTTGGCACTACTCTCTTCTCTGCTCTGGCCTGCCTGGACTCAGGCGCTGAGGGCAATTTCATTTCGACCTCCCTGGCAACCCGATACTCAGTTCCCCTGGTTCTCTTGCCCAAGCCACTCAGGGTTCGGGTAGTCAACGGGTCCCTACTAGTCGATCCCATCACCCAGATCACCATCCCTCTCAGGATGGAAGTATCACCAGGACACCATGAGCAGGTGTCCTTCCTGGTGCTTCCAGGGGGGACGGATGAGATCCTACTGGGCCTCCCCTGGTTGAGACAGCATGCTCCTATACTCAACTGGGCAACAGGGGAGATCTCATCATGGGCAGGATCCTGTAGGGAGCACCTCATGACTACCGAACCACCCGCTACCATTAGGTCGGTTGGGTCCTCAGGGAATACAGGGGAGCCAGGTTTACTGACACCTTATGAGGCCTACAGGGACGTCTTCTCCAAGAGGGCCGCAGATACCCTTCCTCCCCACCGGCCATACGATTGCCGAATAGACCTGAAGCCAGGCTCCGAGCCCCCTAGGGGCAGAGTGTATCCCCTCTCTGCTCCAGAGACGGAGGCTATGTACAAATATATTCAGGACAGCCTGGCAAAAGGGTTCATTCGCAAGTCTATTTCACCGGCCGGTGCGGGGTTCTTCTTCGTGCAAAAGAAGGAAGGGGATCTACGCCCCTGTATCGATTACAGGGGATTAAATGCAATCACGATCAAAAACAAATACCCTTTGCCCCTCATTACGGAGTTATTTGATCGATTCCGCGGGGCAAAGATCTTCACGAAGCTGGATTTACGCGGGGCGTATAATCTAGTGCGAGTCCGAGAGGGCGATGAGTGGAAGACCGCCTTCAACACCAGGGACGGTCACTACGAGTATCTCGTAATGCCCTTCGGACTCTGCAATGCCCCTGCCATATTTCAAGACTTTGTGAATGATGTTTTCCGGGATTTGTATCTTTCCGTGGTTGCATACCTGGATGATATCCTTATCTTCTCCCCCGATCTTGCCACCCATCGGAGGGATGTCATCCGAGTACTTAAGAGGCTCCGCACTCATTCGTTATATGCTAAGCTAGAAAAGTGCGTTTTTGAACGTGAATCCTTGCCGTTCCTGGGGTATATCGTGTCCAGTCAGGGGTTAGCAATGGATCCGGGGAAGTTGGAGACAGTGATGAAATGGCCTGAGCCCCGCTCGCTGAAAGCGATCCAGCGATTCTTGGGGTTTATCAATTATTATCGCCAGTTCATTCCCAACTTCTCGACGGTGGCAGCACCCATCATTGCCCTTACCCGCAAGGGCGCTAATCCCAAAGCATGGACACGGGAAACGGTAGAGGCATTTCACACTCTCAAAACTTACTTCTCCAGAGCTCCCATCCTTCATCGTCCAGACATCTCCAAACCCTTTCTACTAGAGGTAGACGCCTCTTCGGTCGGTGCTGGTGCAGTCCTGTACCAGAAAGACGAACGAGGAAGGAAGCATCCATGTTTCTTTTTCTCCAAAACCTTTTCTCCGGCCGAGAGGAACTACTCCATAGGGGATAGGGAGTTACTGGCGATGAAACTAGCATTCCAGGAATGGCGGCATCTCCTGGAGGGTGCGAAGCATCCATTTGAAGTATTTTCCGACCATAAAAATCTCACATACCTCCAGACAGCACAACGCCTGAACCCAAGGCAGGCCCGTTGGTCCTTGTTCTTCTCCCGGTTCCGCTTTATTATCCGCCACCTGGCCGGTGAGAAGAACGTACGGGCCGATGCCTTGTCACGTTGTATGGTTGTGTTGGAGGAGGACGAGGAGGAGCCTCGTCTTATACTACCCCCGGACAGCTTGAGGATGGTCACTCCCACTTCTTTGGACCAGGTGCCACCTGGCAAGACCCTCGTTCCCCCTGAACTACGGAATGAGGTGCTATCGTGGGCCCATGCCTCCAAGGTCGGGGGTCACTTTGGGGTCAAAAGGACCAGAGACCTTGTGACTAGGCACTATTGGTGGCCGAGACTACCCCAGGACATACAGGAGTATGTGGGAGCCTGTATGTCGTGTGCACGGAATAAGCCGTCCCGGCAGAGACCGGCAGGTCTTCTTCACCCACTGCCAGTGCCGGATCGTCCCTGGGAAGTGGTGGGAATGGACTTCCTGGGAGATCTGCCCAAGTCAGCAGGTCACAAGGTCGTATGGGTCATCACGGATCACTTCTCTAAAATGGTCCACTTGGTGCCTCTCCCACGACTCCCGACGTCACGTGCTCTCGCCACCTTATTCATTAGGCATGTATTTAGGCTGCATGGCATGCCTGACAAGGTGGTGAGCGACCGGGGTCCCCAGTTCGCGTCTCGCTTCTGGAGAGAGCTCTGTAAGCTCCTGCAGATAGAGCTGAACATCTCCTCCGCATACCATCCCGAAACCAATGGACTGGTGGAGAGGACCAATCAGACCTTGGTAACTTACCTCCGCCATTTTATCTCCGCGCACCACGACAACTGGGCTAACCTCCTTCCTTGGGCCGAATTTGCCATTAATAATTCGGTCCATGAATCCTCTGGTCAGACTCCGTTCCTGCTCAATAACGGACAACATCCCAGAATCCCGGTTCCTATGCCCATAACGTCACCCGATCCTAGAGTGGAGGATTGGGCGACCGAGGCCCGGGAGATCTGGGATAACACCCAAGAGGCCCTTAAGAGGGCTAAAGACCGGATGGTGACAACGGCTGATGAGCGCCGCCGCTCTGCACCATCCTTCGCCCCTGGTGACCTAGTGTGGCTGTCCTCTAAGAATGTTAACCTACGGGTACAGGCAGCCAAGTTCGCCCCTAGGTACCTGGGTCCGTTTAAAGTGCTAGAGCAGGTGAACCCGGTGGCATACCGACTCCAGCTCCCTCCACGCTGGGCTATAGCCAACACCTTTCACGTGTCCCTCCTGAAACCCGTACGACTTAATAAGTTCTCGGGGTCCCTGACGCCTCAAACTGACCCCCCGCCCGACGACTCTGAGGTGGCGAAGCTTGTGGAGACAAAAGTTATACGGGGCAGGAGGTACTACCTTGTGGAGTGGGTCGGCCGTGGTCCAGAGCATAGATCCTGGGAATTGGAGGATCATATCCACGCCCCGGGTTTGATAGCGGCCTTCGAGCATGGGCAGGGGGGGGGCCTAGACGGGGGGGTAATGTTACACCTCGTGGCTCTCCTGTGGCAAGGAATGAGACAGTCTCCTTGCCTGCCATGAGTGCTCCTGCTCAGCAGCGCCGAAGGTCTGCCAGACTGCGCAGAGTGCAGCAGAAACCTCCTCAGAGAGGCAGCACAAGGGTGACACCTAGTGGTACTCCTGTTGCAAGAAATGAGGCGGTCTCCCATTCCTTTCCTGCCGCAGCTCCTCCTGCTCAGCAACCTCGAAGGTCTGTGAGGTTGCGCAATGTGCAGAGGTTTGCTGCTCAGGGAAGCAGTGAGACTCCCGTTATCTCTACACATTGTGAGACCGAGGATCCCGCCTCTATTTCCCAGAGGCAGGAGGGTGAGCATGTGCTATGCTTGGTGGATCCTGATTCGCCCACTGACGTCACACGGCTTGATGACAAGGCTGGTGACGTGGTGAATCCTGACTGGCCAGGCTGGGATGTCGTGGATCCTGATTGGGTCAAGTCCGTCATCTCCGCCTCGCGCCCGCCCTTGGCTGGAGCTACACCTCCTTAAAAGCTCCTCCTGCCATCATGGCGGCGCGCGACCGTCCTTCTATGTTTGGATGTCTGGCAGCGTGCTGCCACGCCACTGCTCAGGCATTATCTTCCTCTGTGGGCTTGGCCCTTGCTGCTTAGGCAGTACCTCGTTTGCAGGCCGTGTCCCTGCCTTGCTGCTCCGGCAGTAGCTCCTTCTACAGGCCGTGTTCCTGTCCCAGGTGAGCTCCTCGAGTCTCCACTGGACTCACCTGGTTATTGACGGCACACGTGCGTGGGCACCTCTGTGCTACCCTCGTGCCATATTCTCGTGACTTCCACTGGTACATGTGCGTGGGCACCTCTGTGCTTCCCCGTGCAACAGGTACACCGAGCCGTGTGATCCCTGCCATACAACCCACACGGGTTAGGGCAGACCGGTGTACATAGATCGTCTGTGACATTCCAGACGATCGCTAGCAGCAACCCGCTCACTCTTCACCCACCATAGCAGCGGTCCCTTACACCGCACAGTGGACCTTGACCGGCGGAAGCTGTCCATTCCCCATCTTGGCACGCTTCCCCGGGTCCCCCTCGTAACAGATTAGTATGCTTATGTTTATTTATATTTTCATTTATTTGTAATTGATGTTTTTAAGAAAAAAAAATATTTTTATTTATTTATTTATTTCAGAGGAGAAATGGATGAAGTAAATAAATAATGATATATCAAATTTGTGGAGAATCAAATACTGTATATGGTATTACATAAAAAACTTTTTTCCATATAGAACATTTTTTTATTTATTTAGCCGCAGGGGCCCTGTATAAGTACGCCTATTGGCATGTAATGTGTAGAGAAAGAAATACAAGTGTGGCCAAAGGAGAGGAAAAAGATAAGAATCAATTAAGAAAAAGAATATTTATATTAACAGGCAATGGGGGAATGAGAAAACATAATCGACTCCCTCTGGAGAGTTGGATCGAGAGTAAGGCGCTTGTAAGTGAACAAGCATTACAGCTACGGGGAACGAATAGTAAGAAGTAGGTTTCTGCGCTGAAAGGTAACTCTGGTTTAACCCCTTCACGACCGCGGGCAGTAAAATTACGTCCTATTTTAACGTGACTTAACGACCAGGGACGTAATTTTACGATCTAAACTTCATTTGATTGCCGTGGCCATAGCAACGGCTTTCAAATGATGTCCCCTGCTGTTTCTTACAGCAGGGGACCTTTGCTTGGCCCCAGGGGGGGTGGCATCGCCACCCCCCATAGGCGATCGATGTGATTGGCTGTTCAAATCGGAACCGCCAATCACATTGATCACGCTGTTTTCTGCAAAAAAAAATGCCAAAAATAGTGTGATCTTGTAAAATCCAGCTAGGACCGGGGCTGCAGCAGCTCAGATCATTGGCTGGAAGCAAGCAGACACCGTGGTTCCCCCCTGCAGCACTGATTGGAGCGATCGTGCTATGACGCGCAATCGCTCCAATCAGTGTGCAGTGGGGCGGTCTGATCTGCCGGTGGCCGCCCTCCCCAGGCCTGTGCTGGTCTGGGGAGCCTCCCCCAACATGTCTGCAGCGTGCCGCACTGGCTGGTACTAGTGGTACCACGCCACCGCTGCTGCTGCCGCTGCTGTCACGTCACGGAGCAGGAGCGGTGAGTATTGTGCTCACCTTGCAGCCCCTGCGCGCTTCCGTAATGGCCCCTGCTCATGCCCCCCTGCGATCTGCCCCCCCCGACATCCTGATCTGCCCCCCCGACATCCCGATCTGCCCCCCCGACATCCCGATCTGCCCCCCGCCATCTCTATTCTGCAGCTCCTCCGGTATCCCTCCTCCCCTGCTCTCTTGCAGCCCCTGCGCGCTCTTGTGATTTGCTCCTGCGCGCTCCCGTAATGGCCCCTGCCCGTGCCCCCCTGCCCCCCCGCCATCCCGATCTGCCCCCCCGCCATCCCGATCTGCCCCCCCGCCATCCCGATCTGCCCCCCCGCCATCCCGATCTGCCCCCCCGCCATCCCGATCTGCCCCCCCGCCATCCCGATCTGCCCCCCCGCCATCCCGATCTGCCCCCCCGCCATCCCGATCTTCCCCCCCACATCCCGATCCGCCCCCAGACATCCCGATCCGCCCCCAGACATCCCGATCCGCCCCCAGACATCCCGGTCTTCCCCCAGACATCCCGGTCTTCCCCCAGACATCCCGGTCTTCCCCCAGACATCCCGGTCTTCCCCCCGACATCCCAGTCTGCCCCCCGACATCCCAATCTGCCGGCCTCCCCCGTGATCTCTATTCTGCAGCTCCTCCGGTATCTCCCTCCTCTGCTCTCGCCCTCCCCCTCTGCCGTCCCCCTCTGCTGTTCCCCGTCCCCCTCTGCTGTTCCCCGTCCCCCTCTGCTGTCCCCGTCCCCCTCTGCTGTCCCCGTCCCCCTCTGCTGTCCCCCCGACGTCCTCTTACCTGTCTTCACCGGCCGATCACATCTGCCTCCATCGCTGGGTCCTTCTTCCTGGGTCTTCTGCTGAGCTGTCCAACTTCCTGCCTGCTGGCTGCTGCTGTAAAGCTGTTTCCTTGCCTTATGTTCCTCCTGCTAATCCTCTGGGTACTGTGAGTATAACTTTTTTTTTTTTTTCTTTTTTTCCTCTATCCCCTGTCCATTTTTACACCTCATGCGTCCGTGCGTCCCGCCGAGCGCTGCTCAGGGATGCACATAACGGATCAGCATCCCTGCTCAATTTTTGGCGTGACAAAAAGCATCGGGGATACGGAAAAAAAAGTCACGCCAAAAATTGAGCAGGGATGCCGATCCGTTATGTGCATCCCTGATCAGCGCTCGGCGGGACGCACGGACTGATGCAATACAAAAAGCGTTGGGGATACGGAAAAAAAAGTATCGCATCTGTCCGTGCGTCCCGCTCAATTTTTGGCGTGACTTTTTTTTTTTTTTTTCCGTATCCCCAGTGCTTTTTGTATCTCATACGACCGTGCCTCCTGCAGCGGCCGATCAGTGCACCGCGTCTGTGCGTTTGAAAAGTCAAATGGCGTTCCTTGTTTTCTGAGCACCGCCATGCTCCCAAACAATTGATTTCCACCACATGTGAGGTATCTGCGTACTCGGGAAAAATTGCACAATACGTTTTATGGTGCATTTTTTCCTGATACCATTGTAAAAAGAAAAAAAAAGCTACCTTGTTGCTGCAAAAATTTAAAAAAAAAATTTAAAAAAAATAAATAATTTTCACGGTTCAACGTTATCAACTTTCAGTGGAGCCCCTGGGGGTACAAGGGGCTCACTAAACATCTAGATAAATTCCTTGAGGGGTCTAGTTCCAAAATGGGGTAATTTGTGGGGGAGCTCCACTGTTTAGGCACCATGGGGGGGGGGGGGGTCTAAAAACGTGACATGGCGTCCGCTAATGATTCCAATCAATTTTGCTGTCAAATGGTGCCCTTCTCTTCTGAGCCCCGCCATGCGCCCAACAATTACTTTCCACCACATGTGAGGTATCTGCGTACTCAGGAGAAAATGGACAATACGTTTCATGGTGCATTTTTTCCTGATACCCTTGTGAAAAAAAAAGCTACCTAGTTGAAGCAACAGTTTTGTGGTAAAAAAAATGTTTTTTCTTTTCACGGCTCAAAGTTATAAACTTCTGTGAAGCCCCCAGGTGTTCAAAGTGCTCATCAAACATCTAGAAAAAATATTTGAGGGCTCTAGTTTCCAAAATGGGGTCACTTGTGGGGGAGCTCCATTGTTTAGGCACCTCAGGGGGTCTTCAAACCCGACATGGTGTCTGCTAATGAGTGCAGCTAATTTTGTGTTCAAAAATTCAAATGGCGCTCCTTGCCTTTCGACTTCTGCCGTGCACCCAAACAATTGATTTTTACCACATATGGGGTATCAGCGTACTCAGGAGAAAATGCACAATAAATTGTAGGGTGCACTTTCTCTTTTCTCCCTTGTAAAAATGAAAATTTTATGGCTAAAGTAACATTTTTGTGTTAAAAAGTAAAATTTTCATTTTTTCCTTCCACATTGCTTTGGTTCCTGTGACGCACCTAAAGGGTTAATAAACTTCTTGGATGTGGTTTTGAGCAGTGTGAGGGGTGCAGTTTTTAGAATGGGGTCACTTTTGGGTATTTTCTGTCACCTCGGAATCTCAAAGTCACTTCAAATGTGATGTGGTCCCTAAAAAAAAATATTTTGTAAATTTTGTTGGAAAAATTAGAAATTGCTGATGAACTTTGACCCCTTCTAACTTCCTAACGAAAAAAAAATTTCTTTCGAAAATTGCGCTGATGTAAAGTTGACAAGTCGGAAATGTTATTTAGTAACTATTTTGTGTGACATATTTCTCAGATTTATAGGCATAAATTTTCAAAGTTTGAAAATTGCGAAATTTTCCAAATTTTCGCACAATTTCCTAAATTTTCACAAATAAATGCAAAAAGTATCGGCCTAAATTTACCACTGACATGAAGTACAATATGTCACGAAAAAACAGTGTCAGAATTGCCAGGATCCGTTGAAGCGTTCCAGAGTTATAACCTGTCAAAGTGACACTGGTCAGAATTGCAAAAAATGGCCCGGTCATTAGGGTGTTTTAGTGGCCGGGGGTGAAGGGGTTAATATCGTGGGAAAAAGAGAGAGCACCTGCGCAGACCGGTGAAAGGGTCATGGCAGTACAAGTGCCGTGGGAATAAAACTCAAAGCACCTGCGCTAAAACATGCTGCGAGTCAAACAGCAGAAAAAAGAGGATTTATCTTTATGAACAAGGAAAACAATAGTTCACTGGTAGAGAAACAAATGTAATTGTAAAGCGTAGTTATAATAATGTAGTTGTAATATAAGGGCAGCTACTTGGGAGATTGTCAGAATCCCAGGGGAGCAATATTGTCTGAACCTGAAAAAACAAAGAGATAGGAGGAATAAAGTAGGTTCAATAGGAAAGGATAAATTAAAATAAAATTTAATAAATTACAAGGAAAATATTTTAAAATTTAAAGGGGATGAAAAGCATATAGAAACAAAAATTACACGTATGGTATGACAACATGATAATATTATTGCCGAGAATATAGCATGCTTATATAAAATATGGATTATAAAAACGACAATATGAATCATAAAATCAAGACATTAACAACTCTTAAGAACTCATATATGCAAGGGTAAAAATTATATTGGCACTATTGGTGTTAAAATAAAAAAAAAAAAAAAAAATATATATATATATATATATATATATATATATATATATATATATATATATATATATATATATATATATATATATACAGTGCCTACAAGTAGTATTCAACCCCCTGCAGATTTAGCAGGTTTGATAAGATGCAAATAAGTTAGAGCCTGCAAACTTCAAACAAGAGCAGGATTTATTAACAGATGCATAAATCTTACAAACCAACAAGTTATGTTGCTCAGTTAAATTTTAATAAATTTTCAACATAAAAGTGTGGGTCAATTATTATTCAACCCCTAGGTTTAATATTTTGTGGAATAACCCTTGTTTGCAATTACAGCTAATAATCGTCTTTTCTAAGACCTGATCAGGCCGGCACAAGTCTCTGGAGTTATCTTGGCCCACTCCTCCATGCAGATCTTCTCCAAGTTATCTAGGTTCTTTGGGTGTCTCATGTGGACTTTAATTTTAAGCTCCTTCCACAAGTTTTCAATTGGGTTAAGGTCAGGAGACTGACTAGGCCACTGCAACACCTTGATTTTTTCCCTCTTGAACCAGGCCTTGGTATTCTTGGCTGTGTGCTTTGGGTCATTGTCTTGTTGGAAGATGAAATGATGACCCATCTTAAGATCCTTGATGGAGGAGCGGAGGTTCTTGGCCAAAATCTCCAGGTAGGCCGTGCTATCCATCTTCCCATGGATGCGGACCAGATGGCCAGGCCCCTTGGCTGAGAAACAGCCCCACAGCATGAAGCTGCCACCACCATGCTTGACTGTAGGGATGGTATTCTTGGGGTCGTATGCAGTGCCATCCAGTCTCCAAACGTCACGTGTGTGGTTGGCACCAAAGATCTCGATCTTGGTCTCATCAGACCAGAGAACCTTGAACCAGTCTGTCTCAGGGTCCTCCAAGTGATCATGAGCAAACTGTAGACGAGCCTTGACATGACGCTTTGAAAGTAAAGGTACCTTACGGGCTCATCTGGAACGGAGACCATTGCGGTGGAGTACGTTACTTATGGTATTGACTGAAACCAATGTCCCCACTGCCATGAGATCTTCCTGGAGCTCCTTCCTTGTTGTCCTTGGGTTAGCCTTGACTCTTCGGACAAGCCTGGCCTCGGCACGGGTGGAAACTTTCAAAGGCTGTCCAGGCCGTGGAAGGCTAACAGTAGTTCCATAAGCCTTCCACTTCCGGATGATGCTCCCAACAGTGGAGACAGGTAGGCCCAACTCCTTGGAAAGGGTTTTGTACCCCTTGCCAGCCTTGTGACCCTCCACGATCTTGTCTCTGATGGCCTTGAAATGCTCCTTTGTCTTTCCCATGTTGACCAAGTATGAGTGCTGTTCACAAGTTTGGGGAGGTTCTTAATTAGTCAGAAAAGAAAAAAGTTTCCTTTTTGCTTAAATTGTCCATTCTATTTGGGCAACCCGGTGGTATTTGTTCTATGGGAGTAAGGGGCACTTTGCACACTGCGACATCGCAGGTGTGATGTCGCTGGGGTCAAATTGAAAGTGACGCACATCCGGCATCGCATGCGACATCGCAGTGTGTAAAGCCTGGATGATACGATTAACGAGCGCAAAAGCGTCGTAATCGTATCATCGGTACAGTGTCGGCGTAATCCATAATTACGCTGACGCAATGGTCCGATGTTGTTCCTCGCTCCTGCGGCAGCACACATCGCTGTGTGTGAAGTCGCAGGAGCGAGGAACATCTCCTACCGGCCTCACTGCGGCTTCCGTAGGATATGCGGAAGGAAGAAGGTGGGCAGGATGTTTACATCCTGCTCATCTCCGCCCCTCCGCTCTGATTGGCCGCCTACCGTGTGACGTCGCAGTGACGCCGCACGACCCGCCCCCTTAACAAGGAGGCGGGTCGCCGGCCACAGGGACGTCGCACGGCAGGTGAGTGTGTGTGTGAAGCTGGCGTAGCGATAACTTTCGCTACGCCAGCTATCACCACATATCGCTGCTGCGACGGGGGCGGGCACTATCGCACTCGGCATCGCAGCCTCGGCCTGCGATGTCGTAGTGTGCAAAGCCCGCCTAAGTTTGAAGGAAAGATTTTTTCCATGGACCAGTGTACTGTGCCTGGAAAGGCCATGTAACATGTAGCCAATTTTGATTTTGTGTCTGTGGGAATTGAGGCGATTGTGTAGAGCTTGGCAAGTTCTACCTATATATTGCCTACCGCAACTGCAATTAATAAGGTAAATCACATAGTTGGACTGGCAAGTCAAATGACTCTTGATGGTAAAGTCCCCAGTTCCTCTGGTGGAACAAAAGGTGGTCCTTTTGTGGCAAATGATATTGCAGCAGAGGCAATTTCTGGTGCCGCATCTGTAAGACCCTAAAAGAGCTGCAGTTTTTTCTCTTGTGGTGGCTTCTGGTTTGAGCCGGCTAGGGGCTATTAAAATGGTCCTCAAAAAAGGTTCATTTAGCAAAACCCCCCAATGTTTGATGAAAATATTCTTAATTCTAATGTTATCACTACTGTAAGTGGTGAGGAAGTTCAGATTAAAAGCATCCCCACTGCTATTCTGTGCTCCTGATATTGTGGAGATGGGAGGGGGATGATTCTTAGGCAAAATTAAATCATCCTGTACTAAAGAAAAAGTGTCCTGATAAGCTCTTTGGACTAGGGCTTTAGGATAATCTTTCTCCAAAAAGCGGTTTCTAAGAATTTTAACCTGTTCACGGAAATCATTAGTCTGGGAGCAATTTCTTCTTATACGCTTATATTGGTTAACTGGGATGTTCCTTAGCCACTTGGTGTAGTGTTCACTGCTATAATGGATATATGCGTTGGAGTCGACTTTCTTAAAGAATGTTTTCGTGGAAATTTTACCCTCATGATGGAAAATAGTGAGGTCCAAAAAAATGTATCTCGGATTTATGTATGGTTGAAGTGAAACTGAGCCCCCAGTCATTCTGGTTTAAATGCTTCAGGAAGGAATCAATATTATTACATTTATTATCTCAGATAATGAACAGGTCATCAATGAAACGCTTATATAAAATGAAATCACATCTAAAGGGGCTGTTTTGGATAAATAACAATTCAAATACTCCCATAAAGAGATTTGCACACGAACATGCAGCTTTAGAGCCCATGGCTGTACCGAGCCTCTGATGATAAAGTCTTTCCGCAAAAGTAAAATAATTGTTATGCAGAAAAAATGTCATCCCCTCTAAAATAAAAGCCTTATGAATAAAAGGAACCTTTGAGTCATTTTCCAAAAAATGGGACAAACAGAATAAACCCAAATGATGTGCTACGTTTGAGTATAATGCGGACACATCAATTGTTAAAAATAGATATGAATCTTTCCATGAAATGTTATACAAAGAACCTATGAGGTGGGAAGAATCTCTCAGATGACTTTCCAAATTGCGGATATACGGCTGCATTAATTGGTCCAAATAGGCAGCTAAATTAGCTGTTAAAAAATTTATACCTGAAAGGATGGGTCTCCCTGGTGGGTTTGTGAGACCCTTATGGATCTTTGGTAAGTGGTAAAAGAAAGCCATGCTGGAATTTTTGATCTGTAGGAACTTTTTTTCAGAGTTATTTAGGATATTGTTATCCACAGCTCTCTGCACTAAATAATTGTAGGAATTAATGGCCGACTCATATTCACTCATATTGACCACCTCATAGTATGTAGGGTCTGACAGGGGTCTGAAAGCTTCAGTCATGTAGTCATTCCTATTGTGTATGACAATGCCCCCTCCCTTGTCTGCTGCCCGGATGACTATTGTTTTATTCTCTCTAAGGTTAGCCATAGCTAATTTCTCATCTTTAGAGAGATTACAGTTTAGGTCCCTTTTGGAATTTATTGCGGTTTTAAGATCTGCCAGAATTAAATCGCTGAAAGTCTTAATATGGTGCCCTTTGCTTTCCAGGGGATAAAATTTAGATTTAGGTTTGACAGACGTGTGACTAAAAGGACTTGGTTCCGGGTTCAGATGGGATTCATTGTTACTTTTATTAAGAAAATGCCTTTTTACTGTTAGCTTACGGATGTAGTTTTGTACATCCAAAAAAACGTCAAACTCATTGGATTTTTTTGAAGGACAGAAGGATAAACCTTTATTAAGGAGGCTGATTTCTCCCTTCTGGGGGGTATAATCAGAAAGGTTATATATATTATTGGTTGAAACATTTGGTACACTGATGTCCCGTATTTTGTTGTTTTTTCTTTTTTATTTATGTTTGATTCCTCCTATGACCCCTCTGAAGGATTTTTTCTTTTGTTTGTCGACTTTGGGATGAGAAAATTTGTGATTAGGTTTGGACCTTTGACTGGGGGTAAAAAAGGGCATGGGGGGACTGTTTATTACTATTGTCAAGAATGATTTTTTTCCCTCTAAAGGGGGGGTCTGGTAAAGAAGTGGGATTCATAATGATAGGCTGGGAATCATCATGGACCGATAAATCATGAGATCCAGGATTTCAATATCCTGGGAAAGGTTTCTACTTTCAAAATCACAAATGGGTGAGGGTACCTCCAGCTGTGCTCTTTTCTTTCTGATATTTTATATTTCTGATCTAATCATGGCTAATTGTTTTTGAGTATCTAGTGGGTTACTCGGACTAGAAATAATGTTAGGGGTATTGATTGGGGGAGTGTGTAGAGTGGTCTCTTTGACTGTTGCTGAAGTTTCAGCATTGACTTGTGACTTGTCTTCTCACAAGAAGACATCTGAACCCGGAACCAAGTCCTTTTAGTCACACTTCTGTCAAACCTAAATCTAAATTTTATCCCCTGGAAAGCAAAGGGCACCATATTAAGACTTTCAGCGATTTAATTTTGGCAGATCTTAAAACCGCAATGAATTCCAAAAGGTACCTAAACTGTAATCTCTCTAAAGATGAGAAATTAGCTATGGCTACCCTTAGAGAGAATAAAACAATAGTCATCCGGGCAGCAGACAAGGGAGGGGGCATTGTCATACAAAATAGGAATGACTACATGACTGAAGCTTTCAGAAATCCTGTCAGACCCTACATACTATGAGGTGATCAATATGAGTGAATATGAAAAGGCCATTAATTCCTACAATTATTTAGTGCAGAAAGCTGTGGATAACAATATCCTAAATAACTCCGAAAAAAAGTTCCTACAGATCAAAAATCCCAGCATGGCTTTCTTTTACCACTTACCAAAGATCCATAAGGATCTCACAACCCACCAGGGAGACCCATCATTTCAGGTATAAATTCCTTAACAGCTAATTTAGCGGCCTATTTGGACCAATTAATGCAGCCATATATCCGCAATTTGGAAAGTCATCTGAGAGATTCTTCCCACCTCATAGGTTCTTTGTATAACATTTCATGGAAAGATTCATATCTATTTTTAACAATTGATGTGTCCGCATTATACTCAAACATAGCACATCATTTGGATTTATTCTGTTTGTCCCATTTTTTGGAAAATGACTCAAAGGTTCCTTTTATTCTTTTATTCATAAGGCTTTTATTTTAGAGGGGATGACATTTTTTCTGCATAACAATTATTTTACTTTTGCGGAAAGACTTTATCATCAGAGGCTCGGTACAGCCATGGGCTCTAAAGCTGCATGTTCATATGCAAATCTCTTTATGGGGATATTTGAATTGTTATTTATCCAAAACAGCCCCTTTAGATGTGATATCATTTTATATAAGCGTTTCATTGATGACCTGTTCATTATCTGAGATAATAAATGTAATAATATTGATTCCTTCCTGAAGCATTTAAACCAGAATGACTGGGGGCTCAATTTCACTTCAACCATACATAAATCCGAGATACATTTTTTGGACCTCACTATTTTCCATCATGAGGGTAAAATTTCCACGAAAACATTCTTTAAGAAATACGACTCCAACGCATATATCCATTATAGCAGTGAACACTACACCAAGTGGCTAAGGAACATCCCAGTTAACCAATATAAGCGTATAAGAAGAAATTGCTCCCAGACAAAAGAAAAAATCCTTCAGAGGGGTCATAGGAGGAATCAAACATAAACAAAAAAGAAAAAACAACAAAATAAGGGACATCAGTGTACCAAATGTTTCAACCAATAATATATATAACCTTTCTGATTATACCCCCTAGAAGGGAGAAATCAGCCTCCTTAATAAAGGTTTATCCTTCTATCCTTCAAAAAAATCCAATGAGTTTGACATTTTTTTGGATGTACAAAACTACATCCGTAAGCTAACAGTAAAAAGGCATTTTCTTAATAAAAGTAACAATGAATCCCATCTGAACCCGGACCCAAGTCCTTTTAGTCACACTTCTGTCAAACCTAAATCTAAATTTTATCCCCTGGAAAGCAAAGGGCACCATATTAAGACTTTCAGCGATTTAATTCTGGCAGATCTTAAAACCGCAATGAATTCCAAAAGGGACCTAAACTGTAATCTCTCTAAAGATGAGAAATTAGCTATGGCTAACCTTAGAGAGAATAAAACAATAGTCATCCAAGCAGCAGACAAGGGAGGGGGCATTGTCATACACAATAGGAATGACTACATGACTGAAGCTTTCAGACCCCTGTCAGACCCTACATACTATGAGGTGGTCAATATGAGTGAATATGAGTCGGTCATTAATTCCTACAATTATTTAGTGCAGAGAGCTGTGGATAACAATATCCTAAATAACTCTGAAAAAAAAGTTCCTACAGATCAGAAATTCCAGCATGGCTTTCTTTTACCACTTACCAAAGATCCATAAGGGTCTCACAAACCCACCAGGGAGACCCATCCTTTCAGGTATAAATTTTTTAACAGCTAATTTAGCGGCCTATTTGGACCAATTAATGCAGCCGTATATCCGCAATTTGGAAAGTCATCTGAGAGATTCTTTCCACCTCATAGGTTCTTTGTATAACATTTCATGGAAAGATTCATATCTATTTTTAACAATTGATGTGTCCGCATTATACTCAAACGTAGCACATCATTTGGGTTTATTCTGTTTGTCCCATTTTTTGGAAAATGACTCAAAGGTTCCTTTTATTCAAAGTGCTTTTATTTTAGAGGGGATGACATTTTTTCTGCATAACAATTATTTTACTTTTGCGGAAAGACTTTATCATCAGAGGCTCGGTACAGCCATGGGCTCTAAAGCTGCATGTTCGTGCGCCAATCTCTTTATGGGGGTATTTGAATTATTATTCATCCAAAACAGCCCGTTTAGATGTGATATCATTTTATATAAGCGTTTCATTGATGACCTGTTCATTATCTGGGCTAATAAATGTAATAATATTGATTCCTTCCTGAAGCATTTAAACCAGAATGACTGGGGGCTCAGTTTCACTTCAACCATACATAAATTTTTTGGACCTCACTATTTTCCATCATGAGGGTAAAATTTCCACGAAAACATTCTTTAAGAAAGTCGACTCCAACGCATATATTCATTATAGCAGTGAACACTACACCAAGTGGCTAAGGAACATCCCAGTTAACCAATATAAGCGTATAAGAAGAAATTGCTCCCAGACTAATGATTTCCGTGAACAGGTTAAAATTCTTAGAAACCACTTTTTGGAGAAAGATTATCCTAAAGCCCTAGTCCAAAGAGCTTATCAGGACACTATTTCTTTAGTACAGGAGGATTTAATTTTGCCTAAGAATCATCCCCCTCCCATCTCCAGAATATCGAGAGAGCGGAATAGCAGTGGGGATGCTTTTAATTTTGAACTTCCTCACCACTTACAGTAGTGATAACATTAGAATTAAGAATATTTTCATCAAACATTGGGGGGTTTTGCTAAACGACCTTTTTTTGAGGACCATTTTGTCCCCACACCCTGGTATCACCTTCAGGAGGGCTCCTAATATAAAGAATTTAATAGCCCCTAGCCGGCTCAAACCAGTAGCCCCACAAGAGAAAAAACTGCAGCTCTTTTAGGGTCTTACAGATGCGGCACCAGGAATTGCCTCTGCTGCAATATCATTTGCCACAAAAGGACCACCTTTTGTTCCACCAGAGGAACTGGGGACTTTACCATCAAGAGTCATTTGACTTGCCAGTCCAATTATGTGATTTTCCTTATTGATTGCAGTTGCGGTAGGCATTATATAGGTAGAACTTGCCAAGCTCTACACTATCGCCTCAATTACCACAGACACAACATCAAAATTGGCTACATGTTACATGGCCTTTCCAGGCACTGTACACTGGTCCATGGAAAAAATTTTTACTTCAAAATTACTCCCATAGAACAAATACCACCGGATTGCCCAAATAGAATGGATAGTTTAAGCAAAAAGGAAACTTTTTGGATACACAAGTCGGATACATTAAAGCCAATGGGCCTAAACTTAGTAATAGATCTTTTTTATTAATCTCTAGTTTCTCTTTAATATTTCTATCTGCTCCTATAGTTCTAGGCTAAGAGGGGCCACCTTCTTCTATGTGTTTCTTTATATATATATATATATATATATATATATATATATATATATATATATATATATATACACCTGCTAGGCACCCTCCATCAGAAGAAGAGGGCTCATCACTCCAACCAAGAGTACTACCCGGTTCTTTATCCGATGGGCAAAGTTAAAAACTTACATTAGCTTGACTGCCAACTTGCAATGATCTCACGGTTATAAATGTGCAGGACAAATGTTGGGGAACTTCTTCTCAAGACAGTTTTTTCATTTTTTCATTCCATACAATACCATCCATCTGCCACCATAGATGCCCCACATAATCCACAGTGCAGAAACATTACAAGACAAGGACGTTTACATGGTTAACCTCACTTGGTAAAAGAAATTTTATAAAATGTTATCTATTTGTGTGTTTAGAATAGAAAAAACACAAACTGGTGCCTACAATCCTCCGCTTGAAATAACACTTCTGTGTAGTGTCTTGTACGTTTTAGGGCCATTTATCTCTTTTAATATGAACTCTATGGGTATTAAGTTATTTTTATCTAATACGTTAGAAAGCTTAAGTGAAGACCCCATTTACAGAGGTTGTACAACATTAGAAAAATATGGCTACTTATTTTTTTTTAAATTGCGCCACAATTATGTGATTTACCTTATTGATTGCAGTTGCGGTAGGCAATATATATAGGTAGAACTTGCCAAGCTCTACACAATCGCCTCAATTCCCACAGACACAACATCAAAATTGTCTACATGTTACAAGGCCTTTCCAGGCACTGTACACTGGTCCATGGAAAAAATCTTTCCTTCAAAATTACTCCCATAGAACAAATACCACCGGGTTGCCAAAATAGAATGGATAGTTTAAGCAAAAAGGAAACTTTTTGGATATACAAATTGGATACATTAAAGCCAATGGGCCTAAACTTAGTAACAGATCTTTTTTATTAATCTCTAGTTTCTCTTCAATATTTCTATCTGCTCCTATAGTTCTAGGCTTAGAGGGGCCACCTTCTTCTATGTGTTTATATATATATATATATATATATATATATATATATATATATATATATATATATATATATATATATTTATATATATACATATATATATATATATATATATATATATATATATATATATATATAAAAATATATATGGTATATATTTTTATTTTTTATTTATACTATTTTAACACCATTAGTGCCAATATAATTTTTACCCTTGTATATATGAGTTCTTAAGAGTTGTTAATGTCTTGATTTTATGATTCATATTGTCGTTTTTATAATCCATATTTTATATAAGCATGCTATATTCTCGGCAATAATATTACCATGTTGTCATACCATCCGTGTAATTTTTGCTTCTATATGCTTCTCATCCCTTTAAATTTTAAAATATTTTCCTTGCATTTTATTAAATTTTATTTTAATTTATCCTTTCCTATTGAACCTACTTTATTCCTCCTATCTCTTTGTTTTTTCGGGTTCAGACAATATTGCTCCCCTGGGATTCTGACAATCTCCCAAGTAGCTGCCCTTTTATTACAACTACATTATTATAACTACGCTTTACAATTACATTTGTTTCTCTACCAGTGAACTACTGTTTTCCTTGTTCATAAAGATAAATCCTCTTTTTTCTGCTGTTTGACTCGCAGCATGTTTTAGCGCAGGTGCTTTGAGTTTTTTTCCCACGACACTTGTACTGCCATGACCCTTTCACCGGTCTGCGCAGGCGCTCTCACTTTTTTCCCACGATATTAAACCAGAGTAAGCTTTCAGCGCAAGCACCTACTTCTTACTATTCGTTCCCCGTAGCTGAAATGCTCGTTCATTTACAGGCGCCTTACTCTTGATCCAACTCTCCAGAGGGAATTGATTATTTTTTCTTATTCCCCCATTGCCAGTTAATATAAATATTCTTTTTCTTAATTGATTCTTATCTTTTTCCTCCCCTTTGGCCACACTTGTATTTCTTTCCCTACATATTACATGCCAATAGGCATACTTGTACGGGGCCCCTGCGGCTAACTAAATAAATGTTCTATATGGAAAAATTTTTTTTATGTAATACCATATATTTGATTCTCCACAAATTTGATATATTATTATTTATCTACTTCATCCATTTCTCCTCTGAAATAAATAAATAATTAAAAATAAAACATTTTTCTTAAAAACATCAATTACAAATAAATGAAAATATAAATAAACATAAGCATACTAAGCCTTCCTTAATCTTTATTTGTTGTTTAATCTTTCACAAATTGTAACCCGATTCAAGCATTTATTTAAACATCATAGCATCAAATCCTTTCCTTTTTAACCCTTTAACCTGCGGTTCCCCAACTCAATCAATATAATTTATTATGCGTTTTCAATCATTTCTGTTTCTTCTCAATTCTTTTTCCCCCCTTCTTTTCACTTTTGTTTCTTCCCTCTTTTCTTCCTTACCCTTTTTTCCCCTGTGTTTCTTGTCCTTTTCATTTCTTTTTTTCTCTCTTTCTTTTTTTCCTCTTTTTCCTTTTTCTTCCCTTTTTTTCCTTTTTTTTTCCTTTTTCTCTCCCCCTTTTTTTCCTTTTTTTCTCTTTTTCTTATTGTCTCTTTTTTTTCTGTTAACCTTCACGACTTTATTGATCACCTCACGTGCTCTTACATAACGAGGAAAATGACGTAGAAAATGTAGACGTGGCATTGCTTAACGTATATATAGGAGCCTGTGGCCCCTTGCTGGGTGTATTTATTCCTTATATTTGTCCTGATGAAGGGGATGAAAATGTCCCTGAAATGCATAGACCTATGTGAATAAAGGGATTCTTCCAAACTCTCGGTGGATCTGTGGTTTTGGCGCGGTATTCAAACCCGTTCTTCTTTCTACTCTGCAAACCAGACAGGGAAAAAAGGCAGACAGACAGGGAAAGGCAGAGATACAGGGAAAGAAACACACAGGAAAAGAGGCAGACAGGGATAGAGACAGACAGGGAAAGAGACAGACAGACAGAGGCAGACAGGGAAAGAGAAATAGACAATCAGACAGGGAAAGAGACTGAGACATACAGAGACAGACACAGGCAGACAGGTAAAGAGACAGACAGGGGCAGACAGGGAAAGAGACAGACAGAGAAAGAGACCGACAAACAAAGAGACAGACTGGTAAATAGACAGAGAGACAGATAGAGACAAGGAGATACAGAAAAGACAGACAGGGAAAGAGACAGCAGACACACAGAGACAGACAGAGAGCAAGATAGAGAGAGAAATACAGAGAGATAGAGATAGACAGAGACACTGATACAGACAGACAGACACTGATAGAGATAGAGACAGACAGACAGAGACAGAAAGGGAAAGAGACAGACAGAGACAGACAAATAGACAGAGAGAGAGACAGATAGAGACAGATACAGACATACAGATAGAGAGACAGACACACAGATAGACAGAGACAGACAAAGAGATACAGAGACAGACAGGGAAAGAGACAGACAGAAAGAGACAGAAAGAGAAATAGACAGAGAGAAACAGACAGAGAGAGACAAACAGAGACAGACAGACAGGGAAAGAGACAGTCAGAGAGACAGACAGAAGCAGACAGGGATGAGACAGATAGACAAAGAAAGACAGACAGAGAGATAGACAGACAGAGAGACAGACAGATAGAGAGAGACAGACAGAGAGAGACAGACAGAGACAGACAGAAACACAGATAGACAGACAGACAAATAGACAGACAAAGAGAGACAGACAGATTGAGAGAGACAGACAGAAACAGAGAGAGAGACAGACAGAGACAGAGAAAGAGATACAGAGACAGACAAAAAGACAGACATAGAGAAAGACAGGGAAAGAGACAGACAGACAGAGAGAGACAGACAGACAAATAGACAGAGACAGACAGAGAAACAGATATACAGATAGAGAGACAGACAAAGAGATACAGAGACAGACAGGGAAAGAGACAGAAAGACAGACAGAACCAGACAGGGAAAGAGACAGAGAGAGACTGACAGGCCAAGAGACAGACAGACAGAAAGAGACAGAAGGACAGAGACAGACAGCGAGATGTCTCAATATACTTTCACTCTTTTATTATACAGTTAGGTCCAGAAATATTTGGACAGTGACACAAGTTTTGTTATTTTAGCTGTTTACAAAAACATGTTCAGAAATACAATTATATATATAATATAGGCTGAAAGTGCACACTCCCAGCTGCAATATGAGAGTTTTCACATCCAAATCGGAAAAAGGGTTTAGGAATCATAGCTCTGTAATGCATAGCCTCCTCTTTTTCAAGGGACCAAAAGTAATTGGACAAGGGACTCTAAGGGCTGCAATTAACTCTGAAGGCGTCTCCCTCGTTAACCTGTAATCAATGAAGTAGTTAAAAGGTCTGGGGTTGATTACAGGTGTGTGGTTTTGCATTTGGAAGCTGTTGCTGTGACCAGACAACATGCGGTCTAAGGAACTCTCAATTGAGGTGAAGCAGAACATCCTGAGGCTGAAAAAAAGAAAAAATCCATCAGAGAGATAGCAGACATGCTTGGAGTAGCAAAATCAAGAGTCGGGTACATTCTGAGAAAAAAGGAATTGACTGGTGAGCTTGGGAACTCAAAAAGGCCTGGGCGTCCACGGATGACAACAGTGGTGGATGATCGCCGCATACTTTCTTTGGTGAAGAAGAACCCGTTCACAACATCAACTGAAGTCCAGAACACTCTCAGTGAAGTAGGTGTATCTGTCTCTAAGTCAACAGTAAAGAGAAGACTCCATGAAAGTAAATACAAAGGGTTCACATCTAGATGTAAACCATTCATCAATTCCAAAAATAGACAGGCCAGAGTTAAATTTGCTGAAAAACACCTCATGAAGCCAGCTCAGTTCTGGAAAAGTATTCTATGGATAGATGAGACCAAGATCAACCTGTACCAGAATGATGGGAAGAAAAAAGTTTGGAGAAGAAAGGGAACGGCACATGATCCAAGGCACACCACATCCTCTGTAAAACATGGTGGAGGCAACGTGATGGCATGGGCATGCATGGCTTTCAATGGCACTGGGTCACTTGTGTTTATTGATGACATAACAGCAGACAAGAGTAGCCGGATGAATTCTGAAGTGTACCGGGATATACTTTCAGCCCAGATTCAGCCAAGTGCCGCAAAGTTGATCGGACGGGGTTTCATAGTACAGATGGACAATGACCCCAAACATACAGCCAAAGCTACCCAGGAGTTCATGAGTGCAAAAAAGTGGAACATTCTGCAATGGCCAAG
Source organism: Anomaloglossus baeobatrachus (assembly GCF_048569485.1). NCBI lineage: Eukaryota > Metazoa > Chordata > Amphibia > Anura > Aromobatidae > Anomaloglossus > Anomaloglossus baeobatrachus. The sequence continues at coordinate 478,354,837 of NC_134353.1, forward strand.
TCAATCACCAGATCTTAACCCAATTGAGCATGCATTTCACTTGCTCAAATCCAGACTTAAGACGGAAAGACCCACAAACAAGCAAGACCTGAAGGCTGCGGCTGTAAAGGCCTGGCAAAGCATTAAGAAGGAGGAAACCCAGCATTTGGTGATGTCCATGGGTTCCAGACTTAAGGCAGTGGTTGCCTCCAAAGGATTTGCAACAAAATATTGAAAATAAAAATATTTTGTTTGGGTTTGGTTTATTTGTCCAATTACTTTTGACCTCCTAAAATGTGGAGTGTTTGTAAAGAAATGTGTACAATTCCTACAATTTCTATCAGATATTTTTGTTCAAACCTTCAAATTAAACGTTACAATCTGCACTTGAATTCTGTTGTAGAGGTTTCATTTCAAATCCAATGTGGTGGCATGCAGAGCCCAACTCGCGAAAATTGTGTCACTGTCCAAATATTTCTGGACCTAACTGTATGTTTTCACATATTGTTTTTGCACATGTGCATCATATCATACACTTTTTAACCTATCATGACATACATTTTTTTGTGTGTGTTTTTTGTATAAATAATTATAGCACTTCTGCACTTTATATATAATATGTATTTTTTTATATTTAAATTTTTATATATATGTATTGATGTAATAATATTTATTGTCAATTTTGTTTTTAAATAATACTATGAAGTTCCATATCCAATTTATTTTATTGAATTTATTTTATTGCTAAGACAACTAACTCTATTCTAATATATTATTATCTATGTGGCCCCCTTTCCACTCCATGCCTGATCAATCAGCATCCTTCCCTCTTTGTTAATATATCCGACTGATGGCCTGCCTATTATTTCTAATACGGTAGCTTTGTGGATTCACTCGTGCGCGCTGACTTCTCCCTCGTCTATGCGGCTAGGGGCGTCTGCACTGGGTGAGTGACGGCGCATTGTTCCAATGCATGTCGCTGTACACCTGGAGACGCCCTCATCGGCAGTGACGATGGTGGCGTCGGCGTTGCCATGCGCCAAACAGGAAGTGATATCCACAAGCTACGGTCACGTGCCCGCAGGTCCTATCAGCTGTGATTTCGCACTATTTAAGAGCGATACATTTAAAGGTTCACTTTACTCTCTCACTGGAAAAAGACTGCACGTCGAAATGCGCGTAGGAGCTTTCCAGACAAGACAATTGTCTCCTCAGGTAATTATGTATCCACTCTCATTACTTTACTATAATTGCGATCATTCACTTGTGATTCCCCCTTCTCAGTCTGGTCTTTTTGGTAATCAGTGTCTGTAATCATAACCCTTGGTGTACCGCATATGTTAACAATGACTTAATATTGGGCTTTGCTACCCAATTTCTCTCCGATATATGCTCTCCACTTCTGTGGTTGGCCTGGTTATTGTAGATTAGGTTTTTCTACTAGCATTACTACCATTACTAGACGGTTTTTTGCTTACACTGTTTGTCCATTGACTTATACAACTATTGGGGTTCCTTTGGTCCCTTGGTTTACTGTGTTTTATATATGGGGGTTATTTTCACCTTTTATTACTCTCAATTACATTGTGCGTGTGTGTATTAATTAATACCTTGTTTGTAATCTTGGTAACTGTATTATACTAACCTATTGTGGTACAATTGTCTTTTGTCTTCACTTCCCTGCTGATGCCATGCCCACTAAAATGGTATTTTCTGTTTATTGAATTATGTAATAAAAATTAACTATTTTATGTCGTTTTGCACATTTTTTTGTATGATGCTCTATTGGTTAGCTCTGACATAGAGTCATATACTATTTTGGGCTTAATTGCATTTTTTTGACCTTTGTCATTAGCAAGTGTTTGATCTATTGTATTTCTGTGGTTTCCACAGGTCCTTTTGCTTGGTAAAGATGGACTATAAAGTCAGAGTTACTAATTGGCAAGCACAGTAGGCGCATGATTTCAGCAGTGAAGTGGTCACGGATACTAATGATCAGAATGGTATTCCAGTTTTACAATTCCAGATTAAGAAACTACTCCAAAAACACACCAAAATTTGGTGGAATAAAATATATTTGGAGAATTATATTAAGAAGGGATTAGTCCCACGAGGGCTACGGGTTCAAGTTTTCCCGTCATTTCCAGTTACTGATGACACATTCATTACAAAATGGGAAAAGGTCTGTCTTGACAGTTCCAATCAATTCATGGGGCTTCTTGTTGAATTAAATCAGGGTTCCCTTAGTACATTGGAAACGGAGCTGGATGATTTGAAAATTAAGCTGCAAAGTAGTTGTTCATCTGAGGCTTATGGATCATTCAATACTACTATGGAGACAGCTGTGGATGAATGGGAGAAAAATATCTGCAAAAGGCAATCAAAAAAGCTACTACGAGATACAACTGATTTTCAACAAAAGAAGATCTATAGGTGGCACCGTACACCGAATATTGGCAATACTGAACGCTCCTTATCGGTTTCATCAAGATCATCGGCTGGTGACATTTCTGACACTTCATCAATCACAACAAGATCTGGGAACGTTGGTAAACGGAAGTATCAACAGAATTTCAGTTCAAATAAACGACTACAGAATACTACTTCGAACAAAAATCAACCTAAGGTAATTAATTTATCGGATCATAATTTTTCTGACATTGAATTACAGCTATTAGCAAAGTGCCTTACTTTTTCACCTAGCATGAAGTTTGATATCTTTACTGCGATAAAAGATGTACATTGTTTTGCTAGGTCTCTGCTCCTTAAAAAATGGTTCCATAACAAAGAATTACAGAAAAATTTTCCTTCACTTAATGAGCAGACGGCATTACAGATCTTAGAGGAACTTGCTAACGAACATAATAATCCATCATAAGGTAAGGTCCCACAATCTCAAAGCCTAGATCTAAGACATTTCCTCCATTAACATTATGTTCTAATATTGATGTTTTTGTTCAGCTGGTATCAGAGGATTTGTCAAATATTCCAAAGAATGTCTATAGAGACAATTTGTCTCCAATGGAGCGTGACGGTCTAAGACGCCTTAAGAGTCTGAAAGACGTTGTCTATAAGACAGCTGACAAAGGAGGCAATGTTGTCATGTGGCCAAATAAATTATATGAAGCTGAAGCCTACAGATTGTTAACGGACCGTGCTTGCTATCAAAAATTGACATTCAACCCTTTGTCATCGTATACGAGTGAAATCTTGAAGATTCTTCAGGCAGCCTTGGACAAGAATTTGATTACCAAAGAAATATGGGACCTCCTATATGTAAAAGATCCGTCCATCTCTACATTGTATTTATTGCCGAAGGTCCATAAGAACTCGAAGAACCCTCCAGGTAGGCCAATAATATCTGGCATAGGCAGTTTGACTGAAAAAATTGGCAAATATATTGATGCCTTCTTGAAACCATTGGTTGAAACCATTCCCTCATACACATGGGATACATCGGATTTTTTACAAAAAATTGATTCACTTCACATTGATGACGATATGTTATTAGTCACGTGTGACATTGAGTCTTTATACAATAATATCCGTCACAGCGATGGCCTCAGGTCGGTTTCTTTTGTTTCTATCTATGACTAATTACACAAGAGAAGAAAATGAATTTTTGTTGATAATGTTGGAGTTTTTGTTGACAAAGAATTTTTTTATTTTTAACGGATCCTTCTACCTGCAGCTCCAGGGGACAGCCATGGGCGCGGCTTGTGCGCCGTCCTACGCTAATTTATTCCTGGGGCTGTGGGAGAGGGATCTATTTTCTTTGGACAATCAGTCATCAATGGACCGGGTCATATTTTGGACCCGGTACATTGATGATGTATTTTTGATTTGGCGAGGTACTACTGATGAGCTTCGGGATTTTTTTCGTACATTAAACTCCAACCCCCTCAATATCAAATTGACGTACAAGTCGGATCCATACCAGATAGACTTCTTGGATGTTCTTGTTATAAAGGATGAGGAGGGTTGTTTGCAGACAGATATTTTTCGTAAAGAAACATCAGTTAATTCTGTTTTGCACGCTTAATCTTCACACCCTGAACATGTGATCAATTCTGTCCCTATTGGCCAATTCCTTAGGCTTTGACGCATTTGCTTCACAAATGAACTGTTTGAAAAACAAGCAATGGACCTCCAGCAGAGATTGTTACAACATGGCTACAGCAAGCGAACTATTAAAAGAGCTTTCAAGTGGGCCAAATACACACCATGGCAGGAATTGGTCTATCCGAGGAATAAACCTAAAGAAATTTCCAAGGTAAGATTGGTCACACAGTACCATTCACAGTGGGGGAGGATGGTCAATGTGTTCAAAAAGCACTGGCCTATCCTACTAGCTGATCCGATACTTAAGGAATATTTGACCAACCTGCCATCCATTGCAGCTCGTCGATCCCGTAAATTAAAAGACTATTTGGTGAAAAGCTATTACACCCCTAATAATCAAAAGCTGATTTCATCTACCAGTATATCACAAATTTGGGGTTGTAAAAAATGCGGCAATTGAATAGCCTGTCCAAATATAGAGACATCTAAAACATGTTTATCATCTGGAGGGAAAGAATATGTGATTACACAATCTATCACTTGTTCAACAAAGATGGTCGTATACCATGCCACGTGTCCTTGCTCCAAAATATACGTTGGATTGACAACAAGAGCTTTAAAAATTAGAGCTAGAGAACATGTCAGAGACATCTTGGCAGCTACAAATGTAGACAATGTGGAACTGTTAAAGACTCTCCCTAAACATTTTAAGTTATGCCACTCACGTGATACCTTGGGTCTTCGTATCAAGGGAATTGATCGAATACATACAGATCTTCGAGGTGGTAGCTTGAGTCAAATCCTGGCTCAAAGAGAAGCCAGGTGGATTTGGACGTTAGGGATCCTACAACCGGCTGGACTTAATGAGAATCTAAGCTTCTCATCTTTTCTTTGATCGTTATATCATTTTTTAAAGTTTTCAATTGTGAATCTGTTTTTTGTTTTTTAATTGTACGTTTTTAATTCACTTTTTTACCTATTTTAGTTAAATTTGCATATGCATATGTACTGCTCTGTTCTATATAAGATATTTTGCGAGGCGATGGTGTGTACGGGCAACAGGAGTGAAGACGGAAGATACAGTTAGGTCCAGAAATATTTGGACAGTGACACAATTTTCGCGAGTTGGGCTCTGCATGCCACCACATTGGATTTGAAATGAAATCTCTACAACAGAATTCAAGTGCAGATTGTAACGTTTAATTTGAAGGTTTGAACAAAAATATCTGATAGAAATTGTAGGAATTGTACGCATTTCTTTACAAACACTCCACATTTTAGGAGGTCAAAAGTAATTGGACAAATAAACCAAACCCAAACAAAATATTTTTATTTTCAATATTTTGTTGCGAATCCTTTGGAGGCAATCACTGCCTTAAGTCTGGAACCCATGGACATCACCAAACGCTGGGTTTCCTCCTTCTTAATGCTTTGCCAGGCCTTTACAGCCGCAGCCTTCAGGTCTTGCTTGTTTGTGGGTCTTTCCGTCTTAAGTCTGGATTTGAGCAAGTGAAATGCATGCTCAATTGGGTTAAGATCTGGTGATTGACTTGGCCATTGCAGAATGTTCCACTTTTTTGCACTCATGAACTCCTGGGTAGCTTTGGCTGTATGCTTGGGGTTATTGTCCATCTGTACTATGAAGCGCCGTCCGATCAACTTTGCGGCATTTGGCTGAATCTGGGCTGAAAGTATATCCCGGTACACTTCAGAATTCATCCGGCTACTCTTGTCTGCTGTTATGTCATCAATAAACACAAGTGACCCAGTGCCATTGAAAGCCATGCATGCCCATGCCATCACGTTGCCTCCACCATGTTTTACAGAGGATGTGGTGTGCCTTGGATCATGTGCCGTTCCCTTTCTTCTCCAAACTTTTTTCTTCCCATCATTCTGGTACAGGTTGATCTTTGTCTCATCTGTCCATAGAATACGTTTCCAGAACTGAGCTGGCTTCATGAGGTGTTTTTCAGCAAATTTAACTCTGGCCTGTCTATTTTTGGAATTGATGAATGGTTTGCATCTAGATGTGAACCCTTTGTATTTACTTTCATGTAGTCTTCTCTTTACTGTTGACGTAGAGACAGATACACCTACTTCACTGAGAGTGTTCTGGACTTCAGTTGATGTTGTGAACGGGTTCTTTTTCACCAAAGAAAGTATGCGGCGATCATCCACCACTGTTGTCATCCATGGACGCCCAGGCCTTTTTGAGTTCCCAAGCTCACCAGTCAATTCTTTTTTTCTCAGAATGTACCCGACTGTTGATTTTGCTACTCCAAGCATGTCTGCTATCTCTCTGATGGATTTTTTCTTTTTTTTTCAGCCTCAGGATGTTCTGCTTCACCTCAATTGAGAGTTCCTTAGACCGCATGTTGTCTGGTCACAGCAACAGCTTCCAAATGCAAAACCACACACCTGTAATCAACCCCAGACCTTTTAACTACTTCATTGATTACAGGTTAACGAGGGAGACACCTTCAGAGTTAATTGCAGCCCTTAGAGTCCCTTGTCCAATTACTTTTGGTCCCTTGAAAAAGAGGAGGCTATGCATTACAGAGCTATGATTCCTAAACCCTTTCTCCGATTTGGATGTGAAAACTCTCATATTGCAGCTGGGAGTGTGCACTTTCAGCCCATATTATATATATAATTGTATTTCTGAACATGTTTTTGTAAACAGCTAAAATAACAAAACTTGTGTCACTGTCCAAATATTTCTGGACCTAACTGTATTTATGAGAAGATATGGACAAATAAACAGCTTAATATTTTATATATACACATATATAAATTTTTTTACGTATTCTTTGCATTTGTCATGATTATTTTATTGTGCGTTGTGAGGTCTAGTTTATCATTGATATTGTATCATTATTTTTGCACACTAACATTTTTCCATATTTCACTCATAGGTTTACATACTAATTTTTGCATACACTATCACAACTTGGCAGCTTTTTTTCTGTCTTCCTAGTTATTTATTACATTTCTTTACTATCACTTTCTCAATATACTTTCACTCTTGTATTATATGTTTTCAGATATTGTTTTTGCACATGTGCATCATATCATACGCTTTTTAACCTATGATGACATACATTTTTTTGTGTGTGTTTTTTGCATAAATTATTATAGCACTTCTGCACTTTATATATGTATTTTTTTATATTTATATTTTTTATATATAAGTATTGCTGTAATAATATTTATGTGATATCCACAAGCTACGGTCACGTGCCCGCAGGTCCTATCAGCTGTGATTTTGCATTATTTAAGAGCGGTATATTTAAAGGTTCACTTTACTCTCTCCCTGGAAAAAGAATGCACGTTGAAACGCGCGTAGGAGCTTTCCAGACAATTGTCTCCTCAGGTAATTATGTATCCACTCTGATTACTTTACTATAATTGCGATCATGCACTTGTGATTCCCCCTTCTCAGTCTGGTCTTTTTGGCAATCAGTGTCTGTAATCATAACCCTTGGTGTACCGCATATGTTAACAATGACTTAATATTGGGCTTTGCTACCCAATTTCTCTCCGATATATGCTCTCCACTTCTGTGGTTGGCCTGGTTATTGTAGATTAGGTTATTCTACTAGCATTACTACCATTATTAGACGTTTTTTTGCTTACACTGTTTGTCCATTGACTTATACAACTATTGGGGTTCCTTTGGTCCCTTGGTTTACTGTGTTTTTTATATGGGGTTATTTTCACCTTTTATTACTCTCAATTACATTGTGCGTGTGTGTATTAATTAATACCTTGTTTGTAATCTTGGTAACTGTATTATACTAACCTGTTGTGGTACAATTGTCTTTTGTCTTAACTTCCCTGCTGATGCCATGCCCACTAAAATGGTATTTTCTGTTTATTGAATTATGTAATAGAAATTAACTATTTTATGTCGTTTTGCGCATTTTTTTGTATGATGCACTAGAGAGATAGAGAGACAGACAGACAGAGACTGGGAGAGGGAAAGAGAAACAGTTAGGCCTAAGCCACACAGCATGAAAATCGGACCGAGTGGAATGCGATAAAATATCGCAATCCACTCTAACCAATATTAGCCTATGTCCCAGCACCCATGAGTGATTATTTTCTCGGCCCCAATCGGACCGAGAAAACAATCGCAGCATGCTACGATTGTAATGCAAGACTTTTTTTCTCGCACCCATTCAAGTCTATGGGGCGAGAAAAAGATCGCACTGCACTCGCGGTACACCGGTGTAATGCGAGTGCAGGGAGAGAATGGCAATAGCCGGCTACGGAGGAGAGAGGGAGATAAATCCCTCCCTTTCTTCCTCCGTGCCGGCCCGCCCCTCCTCAGCACTGGTCTGCCCCTCCTCCATGCCGGCCCGCCCCCCGCAGCTGAGGTCCAATCGCATGATCGGACCTCAGTTGCCGTGACACTCGCATGACACTCGGCTCCCGCTGTGTTGCCAGCGTGAGCCGAGTGTCATGTGAGGATCGCATTAGTCCCCGTGTGGCCCCGCCATTACTATTCCTGGCAACGTCAGGTAATACAGCTAGTCTCATACATAAATTTGACTTGCAACTATTTTGCATATAATTAGTTATGCAGATTTGTATTAAGTTACTGCATTGTTACTGTTTTGCTCCTGCTGTTTGAAAAAAAATCTTTCTGTAAACTACAAATTACAACCTACTATTCTCACATTCCCTAATAGCTCAGTGTTTAATTAGGTTTATTCTTAAGCAAAAGGTCACTGGTTTGAAGCAGCCATGAAGATTTCCTAAGAAAAGAGAAACAGCATCATACAGCATATCAATAGCAGTCTTTCGGTCCACTGGATAGACTCACTGCTGATATTAGTGCATGGAAGTATATAAAGAACAATTAGTCCATACTAGCTGATATTGCACCTCCACTATATGTGTATAAACCTTGCATGTAACCAGGTTACTTTGGGTCCTGTCCTCATGCGAACCCATATACTGTGTACTTCTTGCTTGATTGATTTATATGTATTTATTATGTGTGTTTTTTTCATGTGTCTATGAAAAAATAAAATGTTTATTTTAAGTAAATATTGGATTAGTACCACTGATTTCGCAGAGTTTCATGCATAGATGGGTGGTTTTCCATTGTGTAGTTTACAGAGGTTCTGTTTAGTGACTTTTTAAATCCAAAAAGTAAAATATATAGATATTCAAATTCTCCTGGAAACATGGACCATGGATGGAAACAAATCCTTGGTGCCATCAAATACAGGGAAATAATTAGTGATGAGCGAACACTAAAATGCCAGACTCAAGAATGGGCTCTACTCGAGTAACGTGTATAATAGAAGTCAATGGGAAACTCTAGCATTTTTCCAGAAGACCCTAACTAGAGAACTAGGGGGGACAGGAACATTGCTTTGATGGATGGAAATAGCATGGGGAGGGCTGCTGAATGCACTCTGAATCTTAGGTCACTGCTGGGAACTAAATAAATAAATTTTAAAATAATTACTCCATTTTTCATAACCAGCCAAGGTAAAGCAGACAGCAGGGGGCTGCTATTATCAGGCCAGGAAGGTCTATAGTTATTTGGCAGTTGCCAGATTAAAAATATCAGTCCCCAGATGCCTCAGAATTGACGCATCACATTAGATGCGCCAGTTCTGGCACTTTGCCCTGCTCTTCCCAATTGCAGTGGTGCGGTGGCAATAGCAATAATATTTTTGGAGGTTGATGTCAGCTATGTAATGTTAACTGGCATCAAGCCCATGGGTTATTAATGAAGAAGTGTCTATCAGATATCCCCATCAATCAAAAAAAAATTCCACATACAGGAAAAAATTGTTTATTTGAATGATCAAAAATGTTCCCGCAAATTTCTCCCATTGTAAATCACAATCCCTGGATGCAGGTCTGCCAACTGTTAATAGCAGTAAAGTACAGCTATATACAGGCACCAGGTAGCAATGACAACTCTCATCAGACCCATCGGATCTCGCTGAGTGAGTTGTCGTCACTACCCGGCACCTATGAAAAGCTATAATTTATGACTATTCACAGTCGCCGGAGCTGCATTCGTGGATCGTGGACTATGATGAAGGAGCTTTGTTGGATAAATTTTGACAATAAATTAATGAACAAAGGATAGTACTTTGGATTCTTTATGCAAATAAACTATTTTTTCCTGTCCATGTTTTTTATTCTGGATTACTGGGTTAGCAATGGGGATCTCTGAAAGACACCTTTCCATTACTAATGTAGCGCCCCTGAAGCCATCAGGGTACTACAACGTTCTGCATCCACTCCAGGATGCAGGGCCTACCCCATAGGGCCCCGGGAGACCAGTGCCAATACCACACAAAAACCCCAGGTAATCCCAGTTTTCCCAACAACCCCCCATACAATGGTGCAAAGCTAGGGTCGGACCAATGGATGGCAGCTAGAGTTGGAGCCAGTCCAGTCCACTAGTTGACCAGGTGGGAGGGGCAGACTGTGGACAGAGTAGTTAGAAAGAGAGCAATAGGACAGGAGTGAAGGTGGACGTGAGGAGACGTTCTGACGTGGGGTTAACAGTAGCCCGTTACCCAGCAGAGTAGTTGCCGTTGGAGTACGGTGGTGTCATCCCGGAACTACGCACCGATGGGGTACAGGACCCTAGAGCAGGAAAGAGCTCTAAGCCGACCTGTTAACACCTGCACAGCGAGGGGACCATCAAGGACCTCGCTGACCCTAAAAATCCGAAGACTCAGTAGCAAAGGGAGAACTGGGAACAGGACCAGAGACTCCAACCTCACAGAGTTCACGCTACCATCAGGCGGACAGAAGTGGACAAACTGCCGGACGGGGACCCCAGTTGCTTTACATCACGGGGACCCATTTACCAGAGACAGGTGCAGGGGAAGAAGGTACCAGATTACTACACTGGCACTGGGACAAAAGGGACCTGGAGGTGAAACCAGCCAGCCTCGGGTAACCAGTTACCAGCAACAAGCAGTGAGTAAAAGACCAGTTACACTAAACTTCTGTGTAGACTACCTTCCTCTGACGCCCGTCACATCACCCATCCTCTGGGGCCCGGCCCTGCTTGCGGAGGGCCTACCATCCAGGCTGCCATTACCAATAGCCCCAGTAGTGACATTCTGCAGCGGCGGCTCCATCTATATAGCCGCAACACACGCAAGTGGCGTCATGTATGAACACTAATCTAATCCCCTGTAAATACACCCCCATTACAAAAAGGGCCCAGAGCACAGAACCAGAAACGGCCACTACAGTGAGATTCCCAAGATACACACTGCCCGGGACCGAGTACCCCATATCCCTGTGCGCGACACTAATGGTACTTTGCACGCTGTGACATCACTAGCCAATGATAGCGATGGCGAGCGCGATAGTACCCACCCCCGTCGCACATGCGATATCTTGTGATAGCTGCCGTAGCGAACATTATCGCTACGGCAGCTTCACACGCACTTACCTGCTCTGCGACATCGCTCTGGCTGGCGACCCGCCTCCTTCCTAAGGGGGCGGGCCGTGCGGCGTCACAGCGACGTCACATGGCAGGCGGCCAATAGAAGCGGAGGGGCGGAGATGAGCGGGACGTAAACATCCCGCACACCTCCTTCCTTCCGCGTAGCCGGTGGATGCAGGTAGGAGAAGTTCCTCGCTCCTGCGGCTTCACACACAGCGATGTGTGCTGCCGCAGGAACGAGGAATAACATCGTATCTCCTATTGGTGCGACATTATGGAAATGTCCGACACTGCACAAATCACCGATTTACAACGCTTTTGTGATCGTTTATCGGTGCATCTAGGCTTTACACGTTGCGACGTCGTTACTGGCGCCGAATGTGCGTCACTTTCGATTTGAACCCGACGATATCGCAGTAGCGATTTCGCAATGTGCAAAGTACCCCTAACACCTGCGCTTGATGCCAGCTTACACTGTAACTGTTTTTTTATTATTTATTATTTGTTTATTAGGGTAAACAAGGATTAAAGCACCTTGTAGTGCTAATTAAAGGCACTAAAGGGTGCACTAAAGGGACTCCAGATCATGCACAGTGTGCATCCATCCTCCACCGGCCGCCATCAAGAGTGAGGTTTGTGCGGCGTCGCTGCGCATTCATTAGGGGTAATGCAGTCTTCTGGAATTCGCTGCCTCAACACGTCAGACTATCTGCTACACTCGCAAGCTTCAAACGGAACTTGAAAACTCATCTGTTCAGAAATGCCTATAATCTACAATGACCTCACTGCTTCACCACCACCACCGCGTGGAGCTGCTTCCTCAAAACAGTGCGGAGCTGCCGCCTCACCACCGTGCGGAGCTGCCGCCTCACCAACGTGTGGTGCCGCCGATTCACCACCGTGAGGAGACGCCGCCTCACCACTGTGCAGAGCCACAGCCTAACCACCGTGCGGAACTGCCAATTCACCACCATGGGGCGCTGCCGCCTCACCACCGTGCGGATCTGCCACTTCACCACCATTCGGAGCTGCCGCCTCACCACCCTGTGGAGCTGCTGCCTCACCACCATTTGGAGCTGCCACCCAACCTACACCCTACCTACTGTCTCCTCCCCAAAATCCTATAGAATGTAAGCCCGCAAGGGCAGGGTCCTCTTCCCTCTGTACTAGTCTGTCTACTGTAACTTGTATATGTATTCTGTATGTAACCCCCTTCTCATGTACAGCACCATGGAATCAATGGTGCTCTATAAATAAATAATAATAATAATTAGCATGTTAGTACAACCACAGGGATATGCTAACATGCTATGTAGGCCAACTAGTGAAGCAAACTAACGCCCTTGCGACTAGTCACTGGCCTCACTAGCATATAATAAATGATCTTTAGAAATACTTTTTCTAAATATCTGTTTATTTATGCTAGTATATACAAGGACTGTTAGGCAGGAATTACTAATATGCACCCAGAACTGCTGTGAATGTCATCCGAGTGGGTACTGGTGTGGAGCTCCCTCTGATGGCCAGGAATGGTAATGAAGCTGAAGTTTGAATCTGTGACCCAGACAGGTGTTGGAGTTAATTGGGAATCCAGGAAATCCCATTGGAAATCAGCCTAGTGTATTTAGAGGAGTATTTTCTGCCTGGCGGCCGCTGGTGTTATTGCTTCCTGCTGCTTCTGAAGATATCTGGGAGTTTTCCCTTCAGTTTCTCCCATTTCTTCTGTGCCTGAATCTACTCCAGATAAGTTTGCTAGTTTCTGTGTTTAATTGCTGAAATTGCACTTAAGGTTGTTTCTGCTTATTCCATTTGGTTCTGTGTTTGGTTTCTTGTATGTGAGAATCTGTCTTTCTGCTTTTGTGAGCAGGGCAGTTCCTCCAGCAGTTTGGATTATTTGCACTTGAATATTATTTGTTCTGTGATTTCGTTCCTTCCCATTATATCTGCAGTTCTGTCTGAAGTGTCTGGTACAAGAGTACCTAATATAGTGGGAGAGAGACTGTGTGGTCTCAGTATTATTTTTCCTATCAAGAGTTTGGTGTTTTTTGCAGGGTTTTTTGCAGGCCGCAATCAGTTATCTGTCCTGTCCTGTTGTATCTAGTAAGTCGGGCCTCACCTTTGCTAATCTATATTTTCTGTGTATTGTGATTTCTTAAATCACCATTGTTGCATGTTGGGGGCTTGCTATTTCTTTGGGGACTACTCTGAGGCAAGTTAGGATTCCTCATTTCTATCTTTGAGGTGTAGCAAGTTTCTCAGACAGTGACGAGGTGTCTAGATGTGCTAGGAACATCCCACTGCTACTTCTAGTGTTCTCTGATAGAGGATTGAAGTCAGCTCAGTTTCCAACTACTCTTGTGTTTTTTTTTCCTAATTAATGGGTTTTTTTGTGATCATCCACGGTTACCAGATCATAACACAGAACTGCTAGCCATGGACGGAGGTAAGCTGTCGTTCAATGTTCCCGGGGTGTCACACACTGAGATGTGTGCTGCCTCGGGAACATTGCACAACCGCATGTTCAATCTTTGAAAAATGAACGACGTGCATGCGATAAACGGATTTTCGTTCAATCGCAATTAAATGGAGGTTTTACACGCTAAAATCATACTTACGATGCCGGATGTGCGTCACTTACGTTGTGCCCCGCCGACACATCGTAAGATTTATTGTAGCGTGTAAAGCGCCCTTTAGTGATTGGGATCAACACAGGCAGACTTGAGCGTCGACCTGCTGTGTGCTGGTTCATAGGTAGGCTAGCAAGAGTTAATCTCTGCTGGTCTGCATGCTCCTTTGATCACATGTTGTGGGAAGGCCTATCACATCTGCTCCACTCCTATTTATACTGACTGAATCCTTCCACCCATGCCAGCTAAAGTTTGTCTTTGTTGGTCTGTGAGGTGTAGGGTCCCAAGACTTTCTGGTGAAAGTTGTGCTTATTGCTTGGAGTAGTTGTGGAGTTTACCCCTGTTGTTTTGTAGCTTCCTTGCTGCTCTTGTTTTTCCTCCTGAACCTCTTATTGTCTTAACCTTTATGTTTGTTTGCTGTGTGACAGTGTTTTAGTTTTCCCCTGTCTGTCTTTATTTGTGGGTTTCATCAAACTCCTGTCCCATCTCTCTCTGGGGGAAGAGGGAGGGGGATCAAATCAGGTGCAAGGCCAGGAAGGAGACTGAGGCCTCTCCACTATCAGGAGTAAGCCTGAGGTTAGGGATAGCATAGGGTCTCCTAGCTTGAGGGACAGCTTAAGAGCCCCAGATCCATGCTATCCCATAGTCATCATGCCACCAGGTCTTTCCCCAAACCCATAACACCTGGACCAGTGTTCCTCAACTCTAGTCCTCAAGTCCTACCAACAGATCCAGTTTTCAGGATTTCCTTAGTATTTCCTAAGTATGGATCAAGTGATGACATTATTTAGTGTGCAATATTGGAAAAATCCTGAAAACATATTACGTGTGCAATATTGAGGAATATTGAAAACATGAATCTGTTGGTGGGCCTTGAGGACTGGAGTTGAAGAACACTGACTTAGACACATCACCTCTACTGTTGGTATGTCATGAGTTCCCACCTTCCTGTCACTTTGATCCGAATACAATAAGGAAAAAACAAACATAAATTATGTTAAGTTATCTATACTTCTATTGCACTATAGTCTACTTGAAGCACTAAAACTATGTGATCTTTATGAGCAATAGAAATAAATCATTAGCTGCTGTAGGCAACTGTATTAGAAATTATCCTAGAACTACCATTTGGCAAACCATTTTTGCAATGAGGAAAAGATATTCAGTATAACAAAACTGTGTTGATAAAGCACAGTAACATTTTTTCCGCCTAGCACTTGCTCAGAAAAGACATTTTCAAGGTTGTGGAAGTTTGTTATGCAATCATAATTATCAAGGTCAGCTCATATTGTACAACAGGTTCTTTATTTTTTTCAAGTGTCTAAAGGCCCAGTCACACTAAACAACTTACCAGCGATCCCAACAACGATCCAACCTGATAGGGATCGCTGGTAAGTTTCTAGGAGGTTGCTGGTGAGATGTCACACTGCTACGCTCCAGCGATCCCACCAGCAACCTGACCTGGCAGGGATCGCTGGAGCATCGCTACACGAGTTGCTGGTGAGCTCACCAGCAACCAGTGTCCCAGCCCCCAGCGCCGCGTGGAAGATGCTGCGCTTGGTAACTAAGGTAAATATCGGGTAACCAACCCGATATTTACCTTGGTTACCAGCGCACGCAGCTACACGTGCAGAGAGCAGGGAGCAGCGCACACCGCTTAGCGCTGGCTCCCTGCTCTCCTAGTTACAGCACACATCGGGTTAATTACCCGATGTGTGCTGTAGCTACACGTGCAGAGAGCAGGGAGCCGCACACACTGCTTAACGCTGGCTCCCTGCTCTCCTAGTTACAGCACACATCGGGTTAATTACCCGATGTGTGCTGTACCTACATGTGCACAGAGCAGGGAGCAGCGCACACCGCTTAGCGCTGCCTCCCTGCTCTCCTAGCTACAGTACACATCGGGTTAATCACCCGATGTGTACTCTGCTACACGTGCAAGAAGCAGGAGCCGGCACTGACAGTGAGAGCGGAGGAGGCTGGTAACGAAGGTAAATATCGGGTAACCAAAGACAGGGCTTCTTGGTTACCCGATGTTTACCGTGGTTACCAGTGTACGCAGAAGCCGACTCCTGCTGCCTGCACATTTAGTTGTTGCTCTGTCGCTGTCACACACAGCGATCTGTGCTTCACAGCGGGAGAGCAACAACTAAAAAATGGCCCAGGACATTCAGCAACAACCAACGACCTCACAGCAGGGGCCGGGTTGTTGCTGGATGTCACACTAAGCAACATCACTAGCAACATCACAAAAGTTGTTCGTTAGCAGCGATGTTGCTAGCGATGTTGCTTAGTGTGATGGGGCCTTAAGTCACTGGACCAAAGAAGGGTTATGTTTCTTAAAGAAGTTGTCCACTACGTGGACAAGCCCTTTTCAATCACTATGTTCCTCTGTAGTAAAATACTAACAGCTTTCTTTGGACAAATCTGACATCTTGAGTAATTGACAGCTGCAGCTGCTCTACGGATGCAACGGCGGGAAAGTGAATGGACCGCTGATTGGCTGCAGGACACACATGGCACAACAATGTCACGTGAGTCCCAGGAGGGCCAGTGTCGACACTTTGGAACAGCTTTGGCACTAGAGGTGAGTATTGCTGGTATTATTTTACTGAGAGAGAACATAATGGTTGACAAAGGGTTGTCCGACCAGTGAACAACCCCACCAACGTGTGCATCATACATTCATGAACTAGATAGCTTAACAACTAAACTCTTAGTAATCAGTTTGTAATGTTAGTAATCATTTCATTGACAAAACTTTTCACGTCCATGCGTAGAGCAGAGCAAGAGGGCGGTGCAAAGCGATTTGAAAAAATGTGTCTTTTAAACTGTAATGTTTCTTGTTAGTTCTGGCAGCAGTATCAATGAGATCTATTCCCGTTGGATGAGAAGGACAGGCAGCAATTATCAAGAAAAAAACAGTCTATAATTAGTGATCTGTTTTTATAAACACACTTGTTTATGCAATGGTTTTCCTTGTTCTTATTGGAATGTGCACATTGTAGATTGAGACTGAAGGCAGAAAAACCACAAGGTGACACACACAGAAATAAAGCAATGAAGAAAAATGTGGCAAACAAACCGGACTTTGTTAAATAGAATAACAACCTTTTACTCTGATGACAGATTAGGCATCTTTAGCAGTCTCACAGACAGATTCATCAGGAAGTCACCTGGAATGACGGAGCATTGAATTAAGGTTGGGTCATTGTGCAGGCCATGTCTGCCTTCTCCTTATTAATCACATAGATCTTACATAGACTGGAGGTGTGTTTTAGCTCATTGCCTTGTTGTTGCAATATAAATGATTGTTGCTCTAATGTAAACCAGAAGGGATGTCATGTTGTTGCAGAATGCTGTGGTAGCCATGCTGGGTTTGGGTGCTTTGATTTTTTGATAAATCACCAAGTGTCACAAAAAGGCATCACCTACACCATCACACCTTCCCAGGGGCCGACACAGACAATTGGAGCTGATCTGCAAAAACAGTATATGGGTTCTTTGCAGTTCATCACCCTTTTATGTGAATCTGCTTTGGAGGTGGAAATAGGCCTCTTTTCCCCTTGTCACCCTATGCGTTTGCATAGGTAGCACCAATAATATGTTCGCCCTGCACCTTTCCCTCCATGCTACACGGATCACACAAATACACTATAGAAACCATCCAATTAAATTTTCTATCAAAGATATGGTTGCTCGTACCAAAATCTCAAATTTTGCCTTCTGAGATGAGAGCAGGGTTGCCAAGTTAACTTTTTATTTTTCCTGGGCAGCTTATCAAACAATCACAGACAGACAATATTGTTTAAGAACAAGTTGCAAAACTATAATAAACCTTTATGACTATAAATGATACATGTGTACAGCCCATCAGCCGCAGTCACTGTCAAGTCTAAAATGGTGATAATTACATTGAAAATAATCTATATAAGTTTCTTTCGCCTCAAAAAAAATCAAAGACACCATTTTTTTACATGTCAAAACAGACTGTACAGTGCCTGGCTGGAACCTCCACCCCCTCCCCAGGGGGTAGGTGGAGGCCGGCATGACGTGGCTAGGGGGGATAGGGTGAAGAGGAAGAGGGGTGGGGGTTCAGGGACGTTAGGCTAGACAGTGGGAGGAGTCATTGCTGCGGCTGAAGTAGTTGTACACAAACAGACGCTGCTGTATAAAAAAAAAAAACCCACCCCTTCCTCTCACCTTCTATGGACGGTCTCTTGGAGGAGCTGCGGGGGGCGGCCCGGCGCCATCCCTCCGGCTGGTTGGAGGAGCAGCTGCGGTCAGTGCTGGCCAGTGGCGTGGGGTCGGGTGCGTCTGCCCCGGCTAGGCCGCAGGCGCGGCCCGCTCGTTGCGGTCGGCGGTCGGGGGGGGCTCCGGGGCCGGCCCACGGAGGTCTCTCCTGTGACTAAGGGGCGGCCATGCCACAGGTTCAGGCCTCCGGAGCGTCTCTCTCCCGGCGGCTCCGGGCGGGCCGCGGGGCAGGCACGGCCTGCACGCAGGCCGCGGTTGGAGCCGGGGCGGTCCGGTGCAGCGCTTGCGGGGCCTCAGCGGCAGCGGGGAAGCCCCGTTAGGGACCCTCCGGCGGTGGGGGAGGTGTCCAGCCTTGGGAGCCCCCTCCACGCCGGGAGGAATTCAAGGCCGCGGCTGAGGTCAGCGGTAGTAGTAGGCCTCGGCCCGATAGGGGGGAGGGGCCTGCTGCTATCTGGCGTCAGGAGGACCTGGAGGATGCGGCGGGCCGCACTGGGGATGTTCCTGTCGGGCGGCCTGGCTGGACGGCACGGGAGGCACAGGACGGACGGCGGGATCCTTGGCAGGAGGTTGGCAGGCCAGGGCGGGATGGCTCTGGGTCTCAGCGGCAACCTGGTGGTCGGGATCCAGGAGCGGCGGTGCGTGGACCACCTGGATTGGGCTCGGGACCGATCGATCCGAGGGTACCTTCGCCGATCGGACCGATGGAGGACTTCAGGCAGGAGAGGGACGCGGCGCCAGTGACGGCTGGACGACAGGATTCTGGATTGGCGGCTGGCGGGATCACAGCTCCTGCGCAGCTTGGTGAGTACAGCTCTGTGTCTTGTTTGTCTCCTTTGGTTAATGATGTTTCAGGTAGCGTAGTGGGTCCGGCTGGGGCTGGGATGGCTCAGGGGCAGGCGGCTCCGCCGGGGTCACTAGGGGTTGGGGAGGTTTTGTCGGAAGTCAGGCAGTTGTTGGCGCGACTGGAGGGGAGCGGGAGTGTCGGAAGTTGTGCCTCGGTGTGGGTGGGATCGGGGGTCCCGAGTGTGGGGGTGGCGGCGGCGAGTACGGCGGAGGTGCGACGGGGGGTCCGAGCCAGTGTCGGTTTCTGTGCAGACGGAAAAAGACAAGGATCGGATTCATTTGGATGATAAGGCGAGGGGGGAGGTTTACGTGTGTTTTGAGGGGCCGCTGGGCTCGCATTTAAAGAAGGAAGTTAGGGAGAAAATTTGGAGGGATGATTATGTTGAAATCTTCTCTTTGTTGCCGTTAGAGAAATTAATTTGGACAAGCCCAAGAAAGACGACAACAAAAAAGAGGATGATGAGAAGCGGCGGTGGCGGTTGATCCCTCAGACATTTACAAACTGGCTGCAAGCGCTTGCAATTTTAGCAAGTGTAATAGGGGAAAAGGCGCCGGGCAACTGTTCGCACCTTTTCTGCTATTTGGATTCTATAGGGGAAGCTTATAGGGTGTATGGGGGCAGGCCTGGTTGCGGTACGACGAACAGTTTCGTCAGCGGAAAGCCATTCGGCCATCCATAAGATGGGACCAGAAGGATATTGGGCTCCGGTTGCGGGTCATGGCACCGGCTCGGTATGGGCAATCCTTTCCAGGGGCGGCCGGGGTTCCGGCCAGGCTGGGGGGCGGTATGGTCAGCAGGCCGGCGGGGGAGCTGGAGTTCAGTCGGGATCGCAAAAATCAGGGCTTTGCTGGCTCTTCAATGAGG
Organism: Anomaloglossus baeobatrachus; assembly: GCF_048569485.1. NCBI lineage: Eukaryota > Metazoa > Chordata > Amphibia > Anura > Aromobatidae > Anomaloglossus > Anomaloglossus baeobatrachus. The sequence continues at coordinate 478,374,908 of NC_134353.1, forward strand.
GCCAGTGCAAGTTTGGGGAGCAGTGTAAGTTTAAACACCACTGCTCACACTGTAGTGGCACCAATCACGGGGCGTCCAAGTGTTTCCGACGTAGCAGGGTCAGAGGGGGGCCTGGTAATTCAAAAGGGGGAGACTCCAGTGAAGCTTCGAGAGATGCCCCCTTACCTAAATAGGTTTCCTAGGAGGGAGGAGGCAGAGTTGCTAGTGAGAGGTTTTCAATTCGGTTTGTGCATTCCTTCGGGAGCGGGTCCGGGGCATTTTAAGAATTTACAGTCGGCAAGCCAGCATCCGGAGGTGGTACGGTAGAAGTTGGAAAAGGAGGTGTCGTTGGGGCGTATGGCGGGGCCGTTTCGGTCCCCGCCTTTTCCGGATTTGGTGGTTTCACCGCTGGGGGTGGTGCCGAAGAAGGAGGCGAATAAGTTTCGGCTTATTCACCACTTATCTTACCCGCGGGGGGGGGGGGTGGATTGGTGAATGATGGTATAGATCCTGAGTTATGCTCGGTGGTGTATACGTCATTTGACGAAGTGGCGGCCTGGGTGCGGCCGTGTGGACGGGGGCTCTGATGGCTAAGACGGATATTGAATCCGCATTTCGGTTGTTGCCGGTTCATCCGGACAGTGTACGCTTGCTCGGCTGTTTTTGGGAAGGGAATTATTTTGTTGACAGATGGCTGCCCATGGGATGCTCGTTGTCCCGTTCATTGTTTGAGGCATTTAGTTCCTTTTTGGAGTGGGTGGTTAGGGACGTTTCGGGTTTGCAGTCTGTTATTCACTATTTAGACGATTTTTTCTGTGTTGGTCCAGGGAATGCGGGGGTTTGTCAGAGTTTGCTTGCAACGATCAAGTGAGTAGCTCAGCGTTTTGGAGTTCCTTTGGCGCCGGGGGAAGACGGAGGGTCCGGGGACATGTATTTCTTTTCCTGGGATTGTTATTGACTCGGACAAATGGGAGTTTCGGTTACCGACGGATAAGGTGGTCGCTCTCAGGGAGCAGGTAGCGAGGGCGCTGAGGGTCAAAAAGCTTTCCCTGAGGGAGGTGCAATCGTTGCTGGGCAGACTCAATTTTGCATGTCGGGTGATGCCGATGGGGCGGATTTTTTCACGGTGGCGTGCGATGGCCACTGCGGGGGTGCTAGCGCCTCACCATTTTGTGCGTCTGTCAACCGACGTTAAGGCGGATTTGGAGGTGTGGGGACCTATTTACCGATGCATCTGGGGGTCAGGGTTTTGGGGCTTATTTTGGAAGAGAGTGGTGTGCGGAGCGATGGCCGGAGGTTTGGCGGTCGGCGGGGCTGGTGAAGAATTTGGTGCTGTTGGAAATTTTTCCGATTTTGGTGGCAGTGACTCTGTGGCAGGAGCATTTTCGGAACAGGCGGGTGCGGTTTTACTGTGATAACATGGGGGCCGTGTTAGCAATTAACAATATCTCAGCCAATTCCCCTCCGGTGATAACAGTTTTGCGGAGATTAGTGCTGGCCTGTTTGTCCATCAATGCTTGTGTGTCTGCGTCGCATGTGCCGGGGGTGTTGAATTCTATTGCTGATGCTCTCTCTCGTTTCCAGTGGGATCGCTTCAGGGAATTGGCGCCGGGGGCGATGGCCGTGGGATTGCAGTGCCCTCCTGAACTATGGAGTGTGGTATGAGGGCAGTTGGACATTTGATCAAAGGATCGTTGGCAGAGGCGACGTGGACGGCTTGTCAGCAGGCGTGGCTTCAATGGGAGGGTTGGATGCAGTCTTTTGGTTTGATTCGGTCGGTGGAGGATTAGGTAGGCATGTTACTCTTGTGGATCGGGTGGTGGTCGGCATGGGGTTGGTCCCAGGCAAAGGTGGGTCGGGTGGTGGCGGGCCTGGCCTTTGGGTTTAAGTTGCGGAATAGGCCGGATTTGACGAAAACTTTTTTGGTGCGGCAGGCGTTGAGGGGGTTTCGCCAGGGGCAGAGCTGTGGGGATAAAAGGAGGCCAGTGTCCTTTGCTCTCTTTGAACGAATGGGGGCCCACCTGAGTGCAGTGTGTTCGTCTGTTTTTGAGGTTATTTTGTTTCGTCTGGCGTTTTCAGAGCGCCCCGGATTGGGGAACTGGTGGCGGTTAGTCGGCAAGGTTCCGGGGGGATTCAGGCGCGGGATGTTTTTTTATTCCACACCAGCGTGGAATTTTGGCTCCGGAGGTCCAAGACGGATCAAGCCGGCAGAGGACGGCGTGTGGTACTGGGGATGGTGGCTGAATCGGCAATGTGTCCGGTGCGATATTTGCGGGAGTTTAGGGGTTTGGGACCGCGGGTAGATGGGCCGTTGCTTTGTCACGAGGATGGTTCGTTCTTGTCGAATTATCAGTTTCGGGCAATTTTCCGGAGGTGTGTGGAAGGTCTTGGCCTGGATCCTGGTTGTTATGCGCCTCATTTTGTGTTAGGATTGGAGTGGCGACAGAGGCAGCTGTGTGCGGGTTGAGTCCGGAGGCAGTACGGAGGATAGGTCGGTGGGAATCCAGGAGATATTTGAGTTATGTGCGCCCTTAGCATGGTTCACGATGTGGGGAGTTTTCGATTTGTTGGGTTATGGTATGGTACTGGAATGTTTTGTTGTCTTCCTTTGCAGGAGACTTTTCCCGTTTGGTCTGGATATTGGACCACTCCTTTGTGCACTGGGCAGCGATCCGGGCAGACATTTGATCGGAGGGTCGTCAGCTGGGCTTTGCACGAAGTGTGGCGGTAATCCGGTGGTTGGGTATCCGGGGCATGCGGTGGATGCGGGTGTTGCCCGAGATGCACAGGGCAATGCGATTGGACCGGGCGCCAAATATTCTGGTCTTACACGTTGGGGGGAATGATGTGGGGATGGTGGCAGGCCGGGAGTTGATCAGGGATATTAAACATGATTTACTTCGGCTGTGGGTGTCTGTACCAGGACTTCGGACGGTCTGGTCAGAGATTGTCCCGAGACGGACGTGGAGTAGGGTTCGGTCAGTTGAAGTGCTGAATAAGACCCGTATAAAAATCAATCGGGCCATTTCGGGTTTTGTAGTGAGGAATGGGGGTGTGGCGGTCCGTCATTTTGATTTGGAGGCGGTGGATCAGGATTACTTGTTAGCAGATGTGGTTCACCTGAATGCAGTGGGAACAGACTTGTGGTCTTTGGGGATTCAGGAGGGTATTGAGCGGGCCATGGCATTGTCCGGTGGAGGGGGGGGTCTCGAGTGTTTAAGGGGGTCAAAGCGCTCTCGTTATGGTGGTGGGGGTGGGGTCTTCGAAGTTGGTGAAAATTGGATTGGGGGGTCCCAATGGAGGTGGAACCCCCCGTTAATTACTGGTTGGGGAGTGGTCTGGTGATCATGGGGGAACATCGGCTTGGTGGGGTCGGTTCCCGTGCTTGGTGGTTTAACCCTTCCCCCTCATATTTGTTTGGTGCTCCCGAGTTGGTGGTTGCGGCTCGGAGTAATGGGGTTGAGGGGGAAGGTAGGATCGGAGTATTGGGTGATCACCAGATTGTTTGAGCTTGGAGGACCACAACCCCCTGTTTTATAAATGTTATTATGAGTTATGTTTAAATAAAAGGCTGCTGTAGCCATTTTATCCAACTATGTGTCTGTGGTCATTTCAATAAGGGGTTAAGCCATTGGGGGTGGGGGTATGGTAGCAGTATAAAGGGGTCACCAGGACTCCACTATGCCAACGTCAAGTGCCCGGCTGGAACCTCCACCCCCTCCCCAGGGGGTAGGTGGAGGCCGGCATGACGTGGCTAGGGGGGATAGGGTGAAGAGGAAGAGTGGTGGGGGTTCAGGGACGTTAGGCTAGACAGTGGGAGAAGGAGTCATTGCTGCGGCTGCAGCTGAAGTAGTTGTCCCGCCCACCCTCCCCTGTTTTGTTTTGTTTGTTTGTTTTATTTTGTTTTGTTTGTCTGGGTCATAGTGGCAGAGGTGGTGGGGGTGGGGTCCTCGAAGTTGGTGAAAATTGGATTGGGGGGTCCCAATGGAGGTGGAACCCCCCCCCCCGTTAATTACTGGTTGGGGAGTGTCTGGTGATCATGGGGGAACATCGGCTTGGTGGGGTCGGTTCCCGTGCTTGGTGGTTTAACCCTTCCCCCTCATATTTGTTTGGTGCTCCCGAGTTGGTGGTTGCGGCTGGGAGTAATGGGGTTGAGGGGGAAGGTAGGATAGGAGTATTGGGTGATCACCAGATTGTTTGAGCTTCGAGGACCACAACCCCCTGTTTTATAAATGTTATTATGAGTTATGTTTAAATAAAAGGCTGCTGTGGCCATTTTATCCAACTATGTGTCTATGGTCATTTCAATAAGGGGTTAAGCCATTGGGGGTGGGGGTATGGTAGCAGTATAAAGGGGTCACCAGGACTCCACTATGCCAACGTCAAGGAATTTCTGGATGGTTGGTAACACAGGAGGTTCACCACTAATTTAATTTCCAGTCCTTATGTTGCTTGACACATACAAGTCTCTTCTTATTGTTTACAATCCCCAGTAGAGGCTTCTTTGCAGCAATTAGACCATAAAACCCTGCCATCTCCTTAGGCTATGTGCGCACGTGTGCGCTCTGCACCGCACCTAAAAGGTGCGCTTCAGAGCGCAGCTGAAAAGCTCCGTTCTGAAGCGCATGGTGCCTGCAGAGAACGTGCGCTCTGCATGCTGCCTCTCCCTATAGACAGCATGCAAACCGCACGGAAGAAGTGACATGTCACTTCTTAGAACACAGTGATTCGGGCAGCAGCCGAATCGCTGCGTTCTAATATGCCACGTGCGCACGGCTCCTGCACAATCTCCATAGACTGTGCAGGGGACGTAGGACGCATGCAGTTACGCTGCACTGCAGATCGCAGCGTAACTGCATGTAATACGCACACATGCGCACATAGCCTTAAGGCTACTTTACACACTGCGATATCGGTACCGATATCGCTAGTGTGGGCACCCCATCTGTTGCGCGACACGGGTAAATCACTGCCCGTGCTGCACAACATCGCCCAGAGCCGTCACACATACTTACCTGTCCGGCGACGTCGCTGTGACCGGCGAACCGCCTCCTTTCTAAGGGGGCGGTCCGTGCGGCGTCACAGCGGCGTCACTGAAGCGTCACTGAACCGCCGCCCAATAGCAGCGGAGGGGTGGAGATGAGCGGGACGTAACATCCCACCCACCTCCTTCCTTCTGCATAGCAGCCGGGAGGCAGGTAAGGGGAGCTTCCTCGTTCCTGAGCCGTCACATGCAGCGATGTGTGCTGCCGCAGGAACGAGGAACAACTTCGTTACTGCTGCAGTAACGATTTTTAAGAATGGACCCCCATGTCGCCGATTAGCGATTTTGCACGTTTTTGCAACGATGCAAAATCGCTTATCGGTGTCACACGCAACGGCATCGCTAATGAGGCCGGATGTGCGTCACGAATTCCGTGACCCCAACGACTCCGCATTAGCGATGTCGCAGCGTGTAAAGCCCCCTTTAGGCTACTTTCACACTTCAGTCTTTTTCCATCAGTCACAATCCATTGCCTTGAGAAAATTCGCTATCCTGCAAAATATTTTGCAGGATTCAGTTTTTTTCCCATACACTTGCATTAACAATGGATTGCGACTGATGGCCTTGCGTTGCATCCGCCGCATGACAGATTAGTCATAGAGTGACTGACCGTCAAGTGGAAGGAACTGACATTGTAACATTTTTTGGAGCATCAAAAAAATGCACTGCGCAGTATTCCGTCGCAATCTGTCAAGAGGTATAATGGTTGTCTATGATGCAGGATTCCATCATGTTCTACTGAGCATGCCCAGCATGTCTGGCACTCCCATTGCTCTGTCCCAAAAACAAATGGATCACGACGGATCCGTCGTAAAACGGACGCACAACGGATGTAGCGGACGCGACGGATCAGTTTTTTCACACGATTCCAGTGGATGGAATCCTGTGAAATAACACATCTGTTGCGTCCGTTGACAGCTAAAAAACGACTGATCTGTCGTTCAGTCGCAACGACGGACCTGGCGGATTTGAAATGACTGAAGTGTGAAAGAAGCCTTAGGCAGGCTTTGCACGTTGTGACATCGCAAGCCGATGCTGCGATGTCACACGCAATAGTCCCGCCCCCGTCGCAGCAGCGATATCCTTGTGATAGCTGCCATAGCGAACATTATCGCTACGGCAGCTTCACATGGACTCACCTGTCCTGCGACCGTCGCTCTGGCCGGCGACCCGTCTCCTTATTAAGGGGGCGGGTTGTGCGGCGTCACTGCCACGTCACACGGCAGGCGGCCACTAGGAGCGGAGGGGCGGAGATGAGCGGGATGTAAACATCCCGGCCACCTCCTTCCCTCCGCAAATCCTACGGAAGCCGCGGTGATGCCGGTAGGAGATGTTCCTCGCTCCTGCGACTTCACACACAACATCGGACCGCCGACGCTGCACCGATGATACAATTATGACGCTTTTGCGCTCGTTAATCGTATCATCGAGCCTTTACACACTACGATGTCGCATGCGATGCCGGAAGTGAGTCATTTTCAATTTGACCCCACCGACATCGCACCTGCGATGTCGTAGCATGCAAAGCCCGCCTAAGGCTATGTGCCCATGGGACAATGTACCCGCAGATTTTGCCGCAGGTTTGTCCGCAGGTTTACCGCAGCTACTCCCCGGAATCGATAGCTGCGGTATTTCTGCAGTGTTGTTGCAGTAAACCAGTGGAAAGAGTGCTGATTTCGTGCAGAATTCCTGCGTAATTCCTGCCCCGTATCTCCATAGTGGAGGAACAGGAATTCCACAGATATTTCCGCATGAATAATTGACATGCAGTTACGTGCGGCTGTGGGACATCCGCAACATATTACGCAGCCGCACATACTGTAGCATTGATACAGCATTCCCCAAATCCCATAGGATAATATGAGGAGTGTCTGTACTTGCTAGAACCTGCGGATTTATCTAGAAGATCCAGATAAATCTGCGTTTTTTCTGCGGCAAAATCCGCGGGTACGTAATCCCGTGGCCATATAGCCTTAGATGTGCCCTAGTCGACTATATACATTGTTTATGAGGGTTGTTATCAGAGCTGCTATCAATTTGCAGTTTCTTTGGCTGGTAAGGTTGATGAAGTTATACTCAGCAGCAAAGTTCATTCTTGGCCTTGCTTTCCTGGGTGGTGCGCAAGAGAGCAAGTTTCATCATAACTATTGATTGTTTTCAAGACTGCTCTTGAGCATAACTTCAAGGTTTAGCAATTTTCCAGAAGGACTGAACTTTATGAAAGGGGTTCTATAAGGATGTGATAAAATCTTATCATGTTATTCAATTGTTAGTTTGTCCTAGTCACATGTCAGGACAGGTTGCAGTTTGACGAAACACTGATCAAGACCTGCTTTTGAACGGACATAAGAGGTGTATTGTAAGCAAACTTGTATTATAAAGGCTGCTTTACATGTGTTGATTTCTCGTGTGATCGCATTTGCGATCGCACCTGCCCCCATCGTTTGTGCGGCACAGGCAATTTCTTGCCCGTGTCACACAATGCTGTAGCCCCCTGTCACAAGTACTTACCTTCCAAACGACCTCACTGTGGGCGGCGAACATCCACTTCCTGAAGGGGGAAGCGACGTCACACAGCACCCGGCCAATAGAAGCGGAGGGGCGGAGATTAGCGGGACGTAAACATCCCGCCCACCTTCTTCCTTCCGCATTGCCGGCAGCCGCAGGTAAGCTGCAGTTCATCGTTCCCGGGGTGTCACACGGAGCGATGTGTGCTGCCTCGGGAACGATGAACATCTGGATGTTCGATTTTTAGAAAATGAGCGACGTGTCAACGATGAACGAGAAGGTGAGTATTTCTGCTCATTCACCGTCGCACGTAGCTGTCACACGCTACGATATCACTAACGATGCCGGATGTGCGTCACTTACGACGTGACCTTGCTGACATCTTTCTAGATATATCGTAGTGTGTAAAGCCCGCTTAAATCTGTGAGCTGCCAAAGCAGGGCAATGACATGAGAAGAAATAAATCATCTCCTTGGCTTGCTGACTGCACAGGACTACTGTTAAAGGGGTTATCCGGCTTATTATGACTTTTTCTTATTATTACCCTATTGGGCTACATTGGGGCAGGTAAGCAGATAGTGAGCACTTACCTGCCCTGCTGTAAGCCCCTCTCCCCCGGCTCAGAGTGGTCATGTGACCGCTCCTGCCGCAATTTTGCTGCTTCCGGTCATTTCATGTTAACATGGGCAGGACCATGTTGACATGCAAATCTGGAACAGCATGTTGCCGCCCTGCTGGGCGGGTACAGTGCGTGAGTCCCCGTACTCTCTCCGCAACCTCCCACACACTCCGTAGTCTCCCTCCCCCGCCTCCTGTGCCCAGCTACGTGCGCCCTGAATTCTAGCCGATTCGGTGTCCAGTTGAATAAGGCAAGGAACAAGAAAGTTGCCCACTTGCTTTCAGATACACTGTCAGCGCTGTGTCCACAGCGCTTTATCATGTTTACTGCCTGACGCCCGGGGAACTGTCTCCACCCTCCATCCCCCGTGCGCGCTGTCTGTGTCATCATGTGTCATCTGTGTCTGTGCATCAGTCTGTGTCCTGCGCCAGCCCCGCGGATGCCCGCACTGCAGCGTGTCAGTGTTTGCCCCCCTCTGCAGTGTATCAGCAGCTTCTCACCTTGCAGTGCGTGCAGCTGCGGGGATGACGAGCGCTGCTTGTCATCACTGCCCGTGCAGTCTGTGTTTCGCTCCCTGCCATCCCCGCAGCTGCCCGCACTGCAGTGTCATTGTCTGCCCGCAGTATCAGCAGCTTCTCACGCTGCGGGGCTGGCAGGGAGCGGGACATTGCTGCTGAGGTTAGATGAGATCATTACCTGCGGTGACGATCTCCTGCCTCCTGACGTCAGCGCGGTCACTGCCGTCTATGACCGTCTCGCGGGGGCCTGAGACTGTCACTAACGGTGACGTCACGGGCTCTCGCAATACTGCTGAGAACGCGGCGGGCATAGAACTCAGTGACAGCGCTGACGTCAGCAGTGCAGGAGATCATCACAGCAGATAATGATCTCAGCTAACCTCCTGACAGCAGCGCTTGGCATCCCCTGCAGTGACCTGGGCTGACCTATTGATGTTAGCTCAGGTCACTGCACTGCTCTCCAAGCCAATGGGGAACATTCTGTTCTTCATGGACTGGGAAAGTGACTATGGTATGGATCGTCGTGGGACCCCCTTATTGGATTACCCGGACCCGGATTTGATTGTTCTTTTCAATAAATTGGTGAAAGAGGGAATGTTTTGGGGAGTGTTTTTTCAAATAAAACTTTTTTTGTTGTCAATTTTTTTTTCTTACTGACTGGGTTGGTGATGTCGGGTATCTGATAGACGCCTGACCTCACGAACCCCAGGGCTTGATGCCAGGTGACATTACACATCTAGCATCAACCCCATATATTATCCCATTTGCCACCGCACCAGGGCAACGGGATGAGTTGGGGCAAATCGTCAGGATTGGCGCATCTAATGGATGTGCCACTTCTGGGGCGGCTGTAGCCTGCTATTTTTAGGCTGGGGAGTGTCCAATAACGGTGGGCCTCCCTAGTCTGAGAATACCAGACCACAGCTGTCTGCTTTACCTTGGCTGGTGATGCAATTTGGGGGGGACCCCACGTTTTTTGTTTTAAATTATTTATTTAATTTTAAATAACAGCGTGGGGTGCCTTCTGTTTTGGATTACCAGCCAAGGTGAAGCTGCCAACTGTCGTCTGCAGGCTGCAGCTGTCTGCTTTACCCTAGCTGGCTACAAAAGATAGGGGGGACCCCACGTTGTTTTTTTTTTTTAATTATTTCTTTTTTTGGCTATATACAAGACTAAGCACCCTTTAGTGCCACATGAAAGGCACTAAAGGGTGCCAGCTTAGAATATGCAGGAGGGTAGGACATTATATAGATCTTTCTCATCTGTTATCTATCTATCCCTCTATCTATCCCTTCATTTATTCATTCATTCATCCATCCCTCTATCCCTTTAGCTATCTGTCTCTCTATCTATCCCTCTATCTATCTAGCTGTTTCCGTTTTTTTTGCAGTATGCAAAAAATAGGAAGGTACGCGGATGACACACGGACCATATATGGAACAGAACGGATGCCACACAGATGCATCCATGAAAAACATGACCATTTTTTGCAGACCACAAAAACGGGGCAGTCATGTGAATGTAGCCTAATAAAGAGGCTTATGAGGGTGATGTATTTAATTACAAATAACTGTTTTTACTTGGTGTATGTGTTTATTTATTTATTTTTTCTTGTTTGCCGCTACACAGTGGAGATAAGTGAATCCTCACATCACATACAGCAGACACTGAGTTGTCGACAGTCAGAATGAATGGTCATGTGACCACTCGTATGCAATCTGCATATTCCACATTTTGAGCCCAATGTGTCACTTCATATAGTGACACATAGAGGGATAAGCCTGGAGAATCTATGTGTATATATATATATATATATATATATATATATATGTATACACATAACTATATGACAGAAAACACGCACACACACACATGTACCATACATACATGACGTATATATCTACTATAGACTCACATTAGATGCTATATATAGTCTGCCTTACACAGTATTCATTTATCTATAAGGGGTGAGGAACATGTAACAACTCTTTCTGTTACCATTGTGGATGGGATGTGAGCTGATTGCTGTGTCACAGATGAGAGAAGCCGGACCTCTGCTCTGTCACATGCTGAGAGGTCAGGTGCTGGGCAGAATACTGACAGCCAATGAGTGTGCAGAGGGTGGGCAGGGGGCGTTTCTGGACAGTGAGGCCGGGCAGGGGGCGTTTCTGGACAGTGAGGCCGGGCAGGGGGCGTTTCTGGACAGTGAGGCTGGGCAGGGGGTGTTTCTGGACAGTGAGGTGGGCGGTGCAAGCTCTGACTGAGGTTTGGCAACCAAGAATACAGGAAGTTGTCATGTTTGCTTGTGCTGAATGTAAACAAAGAGCTGCAGAGAATAAAGGGTGAATTCAAGAGGAACAAAAGTCAAAAAAACAAAAAATAACAATGTAGAGGTGATTTATATGACAATACAGCACAGATTAGCTGACATTGTTTTTGGAGTGTATGTCGGATAACCCCTTTAAGTAGAATAAAAACTTTTCTGACACCTGGTGACAATCGGTAAGATCCCTTTATCAACATACTAGCTGAAAACCAGTAATCCTGTATATTGTATTTGCATAGATGATGTCTAAATACATTTGTATTTATATAATTATATTATATCCCACCTTAATATTTTGAGGCAACCACCTAAATGAAATTTCTGAATGTTTCCAGTGGCATTTTGACCCACTCCTCATGAGCAAATTGCTGCAGTTGCCTTATTTTTGAAGGGTACTTTCTCCAGACTAGAGTTGAGCGCGGTTCGTGGTTCGAGGTTCTCCAGTTCTAGGCTCGAGTGATTTTGGGGCCTGTTCTAGATCGAACTAGAACTTGAGCTTTTTGCAAAAGCTCGATAGTTCTAGAAACGTTCGAGAACGGTTCTAGCAGCAAAAAACCAGCTAAATCCTAGCTTGGTTTCCGCTGTAATAGTGTAAGTCACTCTGTGAATCACACTATTATGACATTTTAGTGTATAGTGTGCGTGAACAGCGCCTTCAGATCACTGCTGTTTCTATAATGGCGATCGCCATTTTTTTTTTTTTTTTCCTTGTCTTCCTTCCCTAAGTGCGCGCGTCTTGTGGGGCGGGCCAGCATGTCAGCCAATCCCAGACACACACACAGCTAAGTGGACTTTTAGCCAGAGAAGCAACGGCATGTGTGATAGGATGTCCATGTCACATGTCCCTGCATTATAAAACCGTACATTTTCCTCCAGGACGCCATTATCTCTTCTGCGTCTTTGGTGTCAGACATCACTGTCGCAGCTCCGTCCTCCTGAGTCCTATCGCCGATACAGCTGTATGCGTTCCATACACAGCGTTAGACAGCTTAGGGAGAGCACTTTCTATCAGTCCTTTTAAGGGCTCAAACCGGCAGGGTCAGAGCCATAGGTGACAGGTCCTGAAAACAGCGACAGCATCTGTGTAGCCAAGGTCAGGGATTTCCTCCCTGCATTTCCCTATTAGGAGGGAATAGAAAGGCAGGCTTCCATTCCTCTACCCAGAGCCCCACAATCCTGCCACTGTACCCTCCTGTCCTCTGCACACTCCAACTCATTATAACTAAGCCATTATACTAGCAAACACTCAGTGTACCTAGTGGCATCCTAAACGTGGCTATTGGACTTTGCTATAGTCCCACTAGTGCAAAGACATTTGCAGAGCGCGTCTGCCTGCATTGCACACTCCAACTCATTATAACTAAGCCATTATACTAGCAAACACTCAGTGTACCTAGTGGCATCCTATACGTGGCTATTGGACTTTGCTATAGTCCCACTAGTGCAAAGACATTTGCAGAGCACGTCTGCCTGCATTGCACACTACAACTCTTTTTAACTAAGCCATTATACTAGCAAACAGTCAGTGTACCTAGTGGCATCCTAAACGTGGCTATTGTACTTTTGTCTATTCACACTATTGTAAAGATATTTGCAGCACGTCTGCCTGCATTGCACACTCAAACTTTTTTAAACTAAGCCATTATACTAGCAAACACTCAGTGTGCCTAGTGGCATCCTAAACGTGGCTATTGTACTTTTGTCTATTCACACTATTGTAAAGATATTTGCAGCACGTCTGCCTGCGTTGCACACTCCAACTTTTTTAAACTAAGCCATTATACTAGCAAACACTCAGTGTACCTAGTGGCATCCTAAACGTGGCTATTGTACTTTTGTCTATTCACACTATTGTAAAGATATTTGCAGCACGTCTGCCTGCATTGCACACTCCAACTTTTTTAAACTAAGCCATTATACTAGCAAACACTCAGTGTACCTAGTGGCATCCTATACGTGGCTATTGGACTTTGCTATAGTCCCACTAGTGCAAAGACATTTGCAGAGCACGTCTGCCTGCATTGCACACTACAACTCTTTTTAACTAAGCCATTATACTAGCAAACAGTCAGTGTACCTAGTGGCATCCTAAACGTGGCTATTGTACTTTTGTCTATTCACACTATTGTAAAGATATTTGCAGCACGTCTGCCTGCATTGCACACTCAAACTTTTTTAAACTAAGCCATTATACTAGCAAACACTCAGTGTACCTAGTGGCATCCTAAACGTGGCTATTGTACTTTTGTCTATTCACAGTATTGTAAAGATATTTGCAGCACGTCTGCCTGCATTGCACACTCCAACTTTTTTAAACTAAGCCATTATACTAGCAAACACTCAGTGTACCTAGTGGCATCCTAAACGTGGCTATTGTACTTTTGTCTATTCACACTATTGTAAAGATATTTGCAGCACGTCTGCCTGCGTTGCACACTCCAACTTTTTTAAACTAAGCCATTATACTAGCAAACACTCAGTGTACCTAGTGGCATCCTAAACGTGGCTATTGTACTTTTGTCTATTCACACTATTGTAAAGATATTTGCAGCACGTCTGCCTGCATTGCACACTCCAACTTTTTTAAACTAAGCCATTATACTAGCAAACACTCAGTGTACCTAGTGGCATCCTAAACGTGGCTATTGTACTTTTGTCTATTCACACTATTGTAAAGATATTTGCAGCACGTCTGCCTGTATTGCACACTCCAACTTTTTTAAACTAAGCCATTATACTAGCAAACACTCAGTGTACCTAGTGGCATCCTAAACGTGGCTATTGTACTTTTGTCTATTCACACTATTGTATAGATATTTGCAGCACGTCTGCCTGCATTGCACACTCAAACTTTTTTAAACTAAGCCATTATACTAGCAAACACTCAGTGTACCTAGTGGCATCCTAAACGTGGCTATTGTACTTTTGTCTATTCACACTATTGTAAAGATATTTGCAGCACGTCTGCCTGCATTGCACACTCCAACTTTTTTAAACTAAGCCATTATACTAGCAAACACTCAGTGTATCTAGTGCCATCCTAAATGTGGCTATTGTACTTTTGTCTATTCACACTATTGTAAAGATATTTGCAGCACGTCTGCCTGCATTGCACACTCCAACTTTTTTAAACTAAGCCATTATACTAGCAGTCAGTGTACCTAGTGGCATCCTAAACGTGGCTATTGGACTTTTGTCTATTCACACTATTGTAAAGATATTTGCAGCACGTCTGCCTGCATTGCACACTCCAACTTTTTTAAACTAAGCCATTATACTAGCAAACAGTCAGTGTACCTAGTGGCATCCTAAACGTGGCTATTGTACTTTTGTCTATTCACACTATTGTAAAGATATTTGCAGCACGTCTGCCTGCATTGCACACTCCAACTTTTTTAAACTAAGCCATTATACTAGCAAACAGTCAGTGTACCTAGTGGCATCCTAAACGTGGCTATTGTACTTTTGTCTATTCACACTATTGTAAAGATATTTGCAGCACGTCTGCCTGCATTGCACACTCCAACTTTTTTAAACTAAGCCATTATACTAGCAAACACTCAGTGTACCTAGTGGCATCCTAAACGTGGCTATTGTACTTTCCAGGACGCCACATGACAGCACGGTAGGAGTTGCTCCTTTGACCTTTACAGGGACAGGAAACGCAAGAGTTTAAAAGCCCCTCCCCATCCCCCTTTCCTCAGTGTTTTTCCTGTCCCTGTACAGGACGGACGCAAGTCTTACCGTCGGGATGTACGGGGTCCAGGCGGATCGGGGGGGTCTTGCTCTCGCGTTCCGGCCTGTCAAGCAGCCCCTGGCCGACACCTGGCCGGTGGAGCAGGAGTTCCCGGCAAAAGCCGCTTCCCTCAGGCGAGGGCTCTCGGCATCCCGCTGTCTGCCGCGGCCATGTGGCACTTCCGGGTGTGCGCGCACCATGCGTTCCAGCCTGACACGCACGCTGACGCATGTGCGGTGCAAAGACTTCCGCATTTCCTGGTCGGAATATGGCGGCGCCCTGGAAGGCGGCGTGTGATCCGGGACGGAACACTGGAGGCGGGAACGGGCCCTGTCGTCGCCCAAACAGGTAAAAAACCTTGGAAACGGGGAAATGTGCATTCTGTGTGTTTCTGTATAACGACCTACTCACTGCTTCTTACAATGGATGAAGGTGACAGGTCAGATGCTAGCCCCCCTGACGAGTCCCAGGGTCCCGTAAGTGCAGGTACGTCAGGAATCTGGCCGGTAGTGGTGTGGGTAGAGCCTGATTCGGTCTCCCCTTCCTTTTAGGATTCTTCCACGGCACGCACCAGCACTATCCCTAAAAAAGTTCAGAGGAAGTCGGCCAGAATAAAAAAGTGCGCAGTCTGTCATTCACATCTGTCAGAGTCCTGCACTAAAATTAGAAATTTGGCCTTGGAATGCTGCATGGTGAGGTTGCTGCCTCATGTTTTGCTGGGTTCAGCAGACCTCATGTTTAAGTTCAGAATTACCTGTTGATAGACCCTTGTGTGGATCCTCCTGTTGTGGTTTAATAACACATTTGATTCCACTATTATATCACCAGACCGGATTCTGCCTGATTTACTCCTTCTATAGGAGGGAAAATTGTGGATATAACACATTATCTTGCATTTGGAACTTGCCCTCCAGCTGAACCTCCAGATGAGTTAATTGGTTCAGGTGTGACTAATTTGGCATTTAGGATACCACTCATGCAGTAGGTGTGTCCTGAAGTTCACAGGTGAATTACACTCTTAGGGGTAACTCTGATGGGGCCTCACAACTCTGGCCTCGCGCCTCGGGGTTATGGCCTTGTGATGACTCTGGCTCACGCCTCACTGCTCCGGCCTCCTGGCTCCGGCCTCCTGGCTCCAGCCTCGCGCCTCATGACTCCAGACTCCGGCCTCGCGCCTCCTGGCTCGTACCTCACAACTTGGGGCTCCGGCGTCGCGCCTCACGGCCTTGGCCTCGGCCCACACGCCACACAGCTCTGACCACACGTTGGCTTGGCACCTTGGGTCTGTCAAGGCCTCACTGCTTGACGTCTCTGGTCTTACTGTTTCTCAGCCTTGCCCTTCATGGCTTGGCTTCACTGGCTCTTGGCCTCTGGGCTTGTGCCTTGGGCCTCTGGGCTTGTGCCTTGGGCCTCCGGGCTTGGGCCTTGTGCCTCTGGGCCTGTGCCTCTGGGCTTGTGGCTTGTGCCTCTGGACTTGTGCTTGTGCCTCTGGGCTTGTGGCTTGTGCCTCTAGGCTTGTGCCTCTAGGCTTGTGCCTCTGGCCTTGTGGCTTGTGCCTCTAGGCTTGTGCCTCTGGCCTTGTGCCTTGTGCCTCTAGGCTTGTGCTTCTGGGCTTGTGCCTTGTGTCTCTAGGCTTGTGCCTCTGGGCTTGTGCCTGTGTCTCTAGGCTTGTGCCTCTGGGCTTGTGCCTTGTGTCTCTAGGCTTGTGCCTCTGGGCTTGTGTCTTGTGTCTCTAGACTTGTGCCTCTGGGCTTCTGCCTTGTGTCTCTAGGCCTGTGCTTCTGGGCTTGTGCCTTGTGTCTCTGGGCTTGTGCCTCTGGGCTTGTGCCTTGTGTCTCTGGGCTTGTGCCTCTGGGCTTGTGCCTTGTGTCTCTCAGCTTGGGCATCTGGGTTTATGCCCTGTGCCTCTGGGCTTGTGCCTTGTGTCTCTAAGCTTGTGCATCTGGGCTTATGCCTTGTGCCTCTGGGCTTGTGCCTTGTGCCTCTAGGCTTGTGCCTCTGGGCTTGTGCCTTGTGCCTCTGGGCTTGTGCCTTGTGCCTCTGGGCTTGTGCCTTGTGCCTCTGGACTTGCGCCTTGTGCCTCCGAGCTTGTGCCTCCGGGCTTGCGCATTACGCCTCATGCTTCTGGCCTTGTGCATCTGGCATTGCGCCTTGTGCCTCTGGCCTTGCGCCTATGGCATTGCGCCTTGTGCCTCTGGGCTTGCACCTCTGGCATTGCGCCTTGTGCCTCTGGCCTTACGCCTCTGGCATTGCGCCTTGGGCCTCTGGCCTTGCACCTCTGGCATTGCGCCTTGTGCCTCTGGCCTTGTGCCTCTGGCATTGCGCCTCTAGCCTTGCGCCTCTGGCATTGCGCCACTGGCTTTGCGCCTCTGGCATTGTGCCTTGCACCTCTGGCATTGTACCTTGCGCCTCGGGGCTTGCGCCTTGCACTTCATGTTTCCGGCCTTGCGTGTCTGGCATTGCGCCTTGTGCCTCTGGCATTATGCCTTGTGCCTCTGACATTGTACCTCTGGCATTGTGCCTTGCACCTCTGGCCTTGCGCCTCTGGCCTCTGGCCTTGTGCCTCTGGCCTTGCGCTTCCGGACTTGCGTCTTGCGCTTCATGTTCTGGCCTTGCGCTTCTGCACCTTGGGCCTTGCGCCTCTGCACCTTGGGCCTTGCGCCTCTGCGCCTTGGGCCTTGCGCCTCTGCGCCTTGGGCCTTGCGCCTCTGCGCCTTGGGCCTCTGCGCCTTGGGCCTTGCGCCTCTGCGCCTTGGGCCTTATGCCTCTGCGCCTTTGGCCTTGCGACTCTGCGCCTTTGGGCCTTGCAGTGGCCTCGTCCCTTGCGCCTCGGGCTGCATACTTCGCATCTTGGGTCTCTAGCATCGGCTTTGGTTAGAGGGGCCTCACGCTTCTGGAACTGCACTTGGCTTAGTATGATAGGCATCCATGTTTGAGTTGGCCTAGTATTTCTCCTTATTATGGCTTCAGAACTGGAATCTGAGTTCAGCTACGGTCCTTTTTAATCAGTAGTATTCAGCGGTGCTTAGTTGCTTAGCTCTGGTCTTTCATTTATAACTTATGACTAAAGCGAAATGTTTATCGAGTTCATCCTATAGTGGAAAGAACTGAATGCAGCCGCTCATGGTAATAGCCCCGTTTACTGTGACGGGTCCTTTGATGGCTTTTGGACTGGTTTCTGGACCATTGTTCAACATACAGAATCTCGTAAATACCCTGTGAGGTTTTCCAACATCTTGTGGCAGGGAGCTCCATAGTCTCCCTCATAGGCTCACTGCTCTCACGAGATAAAATCCAGGGTCTCACCACTATCAAATGAACTATCACTCTGTGATTATCAGAGGCCCTCACTCCTCTGGAAGATGTTCCCTGGTCACGATGGAAGACTGTGTGGTATGTTTACGCTCGTGTCCGATATAGTGGTAATTACATGTTAATGGAGTATAGCAGTAGCATTTCTAGTTGGGTAGTCTGCCCAGGTGGTAATGGTTCTTTACACCAGCTCAGGGCAACACTGGACTCCTGTATTTGCAGCCACGGGTATGACACCCAATTCTTAAATTCCAATATATATACTGTATACAGTGTATCTATGAGGTTGGCCACCTGCATTCTGGGACGCTTTCATGACATACGGTTTCCATACCCCGCTGTCCTTGGCATCTGCATCTTGGGAACAATGCTTCCTTCACGTGGTCGGATGATGTACTTGGCTTGCTCATATCGGTAGCCGTGCCTTCCGGGCTCCAACCCTTCATGTCTTGGTTTTCTGATGGTCCTTCTCATTACTCGAGGTCCAGTAGTTTATGCATTGACATCTTGGGCTTCTGGGGCCAGAATGTGAACTCTGGTGGTACTGTGGGCTGGTCTGTGACCAGGGGTAGTCGTTTGAACCGAGGAGAGCTGATGACAGTACTGACCTGGTTTATTAAGCTCCGACGCGTTATTCTTGATCTAGCCGTGGTCATTCTATCGGGCTGTTGTTATTCATTCCTTGATAGGCTGTTAAGGACTTTAACATCTATTCTATAGTTGCAGTGTTCAGAATGTTCATTTAACCCATTTCGGGTATATCTCACTATATGGTCTCTGTAGTATAAGCTGTCTCCCTCATTTGTTCTCTTTCCCGACATGAAAAGCACCTTCCCTCTTTGGTCGTCGGACGAGCGGTTCTGGCATTTGGGGACTACCCAGAGCTGGCGCGTAGATTCTGCCCTCTTGGTGCACTTTGCGGGCAAGAACCGAGGGAAGACTGAGTCTAGTACACCTCTGTCTTGGTGGGTTACGTCCACTGTTTCAGCTACTTGCCAGTCCGCGGGTCGGGACCTCTCAACTCGCATTAGGGCCCACTCCGCCAGGGCTCTGTCCACTTCTTGGGCGGAGAGGGCGGGGGGTTCCTTGGAACTGATTTGTCGTACGACAGCGTGGTTGGGTCCCCACACGTTTTGTAAGCATTATACACTGGGCCTTCTCAACGATCAGCACATGTTGTTCAGTAGAAGGGCTTTACAGGCTGTGGTCCCCCCCTCATAGGGATTACTTTGGCATTCTCCTACCGTGCTGTCATGTGGCGTCCTGGAAAATAGGAATTACTACTTACCGGTAATGATGTTTCCAGGAGCCAACATGACAGCACGCTTATTTCCCTCCCGTCTGATTATGTACCGTGTGTTGTGCGTTCTGCATTACTAAAATGGTGTTATCTCCCATCCTGGTGTGGTACTTGAAAAATCACTGAGGAAAGGGGGATGGGGAGGGGCTTTTAAACTCTTGCGTTTCCTGTCCCTGTAAAGGTCAAAGGAGCAACTCCTACCGTGCTGTCATGTTGGCTCCTGGAAACATCATTGCTGGTAAGTAGTAATTCCTATTTTTGTCTATTCACACTATTGTAAAGATATTTGCAGCACGTCTGCCTGCATTGCACACTCCAACTTTTTTAAACTAAGCCATTATACTAGCAAACACTCAGTGTACCTAGTGGCATCCTAAACGTGGCTATTGTACTTTTGTCTATTCACACTATTGTAAAGATATTTGCAGCACGTCTGCCTGCATTGCCCACTCCAACTTTTTTAAACTAAGCCATTATACTAGCAAACAGTCAGTGTACCTAGTGGCATCCTAAACGTGGCTATTGTACTTTTGTCTATTCACACTATTGTAAAGATATTTGCAGCACGTCTGCCTGCATTGCACACTCAAACTTTTTTAAACTAAGCCATTATACTAGCAAACACTCAGTGTACCTAGTGGCATCCTAAACGTGGCTATTGTACTTTTGTCTATTCACACTATTGTAAAGATATTTGCAGCACGTCTGCCTGCATTGCACACTCCAACTTTTTTAAACTAAGCCATTATACTAGCAAACAGTCAGTGTACCTAGTGGCATCCTAAACGTGGCTATTGTACTTTTGTCTATTCACACTATTGTAAAGATATTTGCAGCACGTCTGCCTGCATTGCACACTCCAACTTTTTTAAACTAAGCCATTATACTAGCAAACACTCAGTGTACCTAGTGCCATCCTAAACGTGGCTATTGTACTTTTGTCTATTCACACTATTGTAAAGATATTTGCAGCACGTCTGCCTGCATTGCACACTCAAACTTTTTTAAACTAAGCCATTATACTAGCAAACAGTCAGTGTACCTAGTGGCATCCTAAACGTGGCTATTGTACTTTTGTCTATTCACACTATTGTAAAGATATTTGCAGCACGTCTGCCTGCATTGCACACTCCAACTTTTTTAAACTAAGCCATTATACTAGCAAACACTCAGTGTACCTAGTGCCATCCTAAACGTGGCTATTGTACTTTTGTCTATTCACACTATTGTAAAGATATTTGCAGCACGTCTGCCTGCATTGCACACTCCAACTTTTTTAAACTAAGCCATTATACTAGCAAACAGTCAGTGTACCTAGTGGCATCCTAAACGTGGCTATTGTACTTTTGTCTATTCACACTATTGTAAAGATATTTGCAGCACGTCTGCCTGCATTGCACACTCCAACTTTTTTAAACTAAGCCATTATACTAGCAAACACTCAGTGTACCTAGTGCCATCCTAAACGTGGCTATTGTACTTTTGTCTATTCACACTATTGTAAAGATATTTGCAGCACGTCTGCCTGCATTGCACACTCAAACTTTTTTAAACTAAGCCATTATACTAGCAAACAGTCAGTGTACCTAGTGGCATCCTAAACGTGGCTATTGTACTTTTGTCTATTCACACTATTGTAAAGATATTTGCAGCACGTCTGCCTGCATTGCACACTCCAACTTTTTTAAACTAAGCCATTATACTAGCAAACACTCAGTGTACCTAGTGGCATCCTAAACGTGGCTATTGTACTTTTGTCTATCCACACTATTGTAAAGATATTTGCAGCACGTCTGCCTGCATTGCACACTCAAACTTTTTTAAACTAAGCCATTATACTAGCAAACACTCAGTGTACCTAGTGGCATCCTAAACGTGGCTATTGTACTTTTGTCTATTCACACTATTGTAAAGATATTTGCAGCACGTCTGCCTGCATTGCACACTCCAACTTTTTTAAACTAAGCCATTATACTAGCAAACAGTCAGTGTACCTAGTGGCATCCTAAACGTGGCTATTGTACTTTTGTCTATTCACACTATTGTAAAGATATTTGCAGCACGTCTGCCTGCATTGCACACTCCAACTTTTTTAAACTAAGCCATTATACTAGCAAACACTCAGTGTACCTAGTGGCATCCTAAACGTGGCTATTGTACTTTTGTCTAGTCACACTACTGCAAATCTATGTGCAGCACCTCTGCATGACACCCTCCTGCTCTGTTTTTAATAAGCTATAATGATAGCACAAAATACTGCCATTTAGTGGCATCATAGAACTGGCTGTTGTATTCCATTAGTGCCCCACTGGTGACAAGCTATTTCTAGCACCTCTACATGACACCCTCGTGCACATTTTGCTACGCTAATGTTATATCAAACTCATGGAATTCATTGCTGCATTTCATAATTCGGAGGGATAGAAAGTCAGGCTTCCTTTAGCTTTTCCTTCTGTTCATAGACAGCATCTCCAAGACAAATTTCCCCTCCACGTCTAAGTGTGGAGAGGCAGCTAGTGCGCATGCGTGTGCCGATGTACCGCAGCTGCAGCCTAACTACAGTGTTTCGCCTAGTGAGTATGCTCAGCCTGACTGTGCTATTCCTGACGCTAAGTCTTCATTTCGGGATACAGCGCATGCTCCCACACTAAGTGTGAAAAGCCTCTTTGCACAGGTGCTTGCATTCCGTGCCGGGTCTAAGTCCTGTTTTGTGCCTAGACACCATGCTAAAGCTGATAGTCTTTTTTCAGAGACTGTATTTCATGCTACTGAGCATGCTCAGGCACTTCCTGCATCAGAGACTAGGTCCGGTAATTAACTCTTTGGCCCTGGCCCTGATGTGAGGTCCCATATAGACCACAGGGCATCAGGTGTACTCCCAAATGGCTTGCAGAGGCCCACACCTATGACTTGTCACCGCATTATTGATGGTCAGACGATGACTGGTGAGGTGTTTGGGTCATGGCAGCCATGAGGTCATCATTGAAGTTGCGGTTCCAAATAGGACGCTAGTTATGCCACTCATGACGTGTCACTCTACTTTTGTCTCCAGGAGGTGCATTGTGGTTCACCCTGGTTTGGGGCGGACCCAGGTTATAAAAGGGGCTGGAGCCAACAAGGAGGTGCGCAGTCTTCTATTATGCTCCGAAAGAGCACACCTCCATGTGTTGAACCCATTGCGGCTTTAGGCCAGAGGTAGGCAGGGATAGGGTGTCGATGCAGGCCACCACCACAGTTGGTAACGCAGAACGGTTAAGACCAGCTCCTGTCCTACCAGTCCTGCTTGTGCAGCCCAGTGGCATTAACAGGCCTGCTGCTGCTGATGCGCCTGCTGTCCACAGGTGTGCCCCTACGCACACGGTCAGCGTACTCAATGGCCCCTGTGTTGTTAACAGGGAGTTCCTGGGCTGGGTGGGCATGTGGACCCTGTGACGCTAACAGGGCTCACAGTCTCCAGATCCGAATGGCGTCTAACTCGGTTCAGGCTACTATTAGTTTCATAGCCACACAGCTCTGTATCCTCCACTAAACCTTCCAGTTGCCAACCTCTCCTTTTCCATCTGGGAGCACGGTGGACACTGACTGCTGATGGGGATATATACCTTTCTCTTTCTTTTCTTATTAATTTTCGTTATATAGCGGTCACAGATTATATACCACTTTATCCAAATCTGCCAGTCCCACTGTAACAGATGGTGTTTCTTCAGCAAATGTTACAGTTGCTTAACCACCAAATCCACGGACCAAAACTTTTTTCCCCTTTCCAACACACCTGTTCCCCTTTCCAACAGCATCTGTCCTTTTTCAACTCATTTTGGGATATGACCAAAAGTGCAACTGTGCAGGGACACCGTACTCAACGCCATCTCAGCACAGCAGCCATCCCTCGGTCCCTCCGATGTGGACAACTAAAAGACCATTTCCCCCTATCCATGACAAAGCGTTGAGATTCACTCTGTGCAGCACTGGTGTTTAGTGGAAAAGTAGATCTAAGATTGCGTACCACCTTCTGCAGATACTCCTGTATACGTGCGTCCATTTCTATGGCAGGAATTAGTTCGCCAAATTTTGTCTTGTACCGGGGATCTAACAGTGTGGCAACCCAGTATTCAGGATTACTTCAAATTCATACAATCCGAGGGTCATATAGGTAGTGCAGCAAGAAGGCGCTTATGTGTCTTGTGCATCCAGGAGGACCAAGTCCTTGGTGTGTTGGTGGCAGAGAGGTGAGAATCGTGCATCCTTCCTCTGCCCTCTCCCCACAACCTCGCACAACCGAAATGTGAGCAAGCTCTCACTCATCTGCTGAGTCTTCCATGCCCATCGCCAGTTCGTCCTCCATTTCTTCATGGGCTCCTGCACTTTCATCAACACTTTTTGCTGATACTATGCACCCTTGTTAATCCCTCTCCCTCACCATGAATGCCGCATAGGTGCCGCTGACCATCTGGACCTCGTAGATCTTGTTATCCCTTCCGCATATGACTCCTCCTGTACTTCCTCCCCTTCCTCTTGTCCCAACACCTGACTCCGAATAATAATTACAGTGTGCTCCATCATGTAGATGACCAGAATTGTCACGCTGAGAATGACATTGCCAGTGCTAAACATCTTCGTCGACATTTGTAAACTGTGTAGCAGGGTGCATAGGTCCTTGATCTGACACCACTCCAGCAGCGTGATCTGCACCACCTCTTGATCAAGTTATCCCAGGCTATATGTCATACCGTATTTCAGCAGGGCTCTGCGGTGCTGCCACACACGCTGCAACATGTGCAGATTCCAATTCCTGCGTGTCGGAACATCGCATTTCCGGCGTTTAACTGCCAGACCCTAAGACTTCCGGAGTGATGAAAGTTGTTGAGCTGCTGTGTGCGCACGATGGAAGTGAGCACATAGCAAGCGTGCCCGCTGCACAAGGCCATGTAGGCCGAGATGGTGTTTTAAAAATTGCTGGAGAATTCGGTTCAACACGTGAGCCATACAAGGCACGTGTGTCACATTGCCCTGAGGATGGCCCGCAGCCAGGTTTGCATCATTGCCGCACACGGCTGTTAAGTCACCAACGGAGTCCGCTCCGTCAATTTGTACTCCGGTCGCCAGGTGACAACGTGTTCCTTTCATGAATAGTGCTGATGATGGGAGAGGAGTCGATGCCAGCGGCGCAGGTGGACGCAGGTTATGCTCACCCACTGGGCTGCATTACCTTGACAGATGCAGAATCTCTGGCTGAATGTAGCTGGTGGGTATCTCACAGATGAAATACCATCATTCAGCTACAACCAATGGGAAGACACCACACCCTTTTTTATGCACATCCTGTCTGCAGACCACTGCCAGACATAGGTATGAACCTCTGGTTAATTTTACCTCCAGTTCAGTTTTATGATTTTGTGTGCTTGTTACCTGACTACTTTTCCTGCTTGCTGTTTATGTACCTTGTTGGCCGATCCGCATTTCACCTCTGCTTGTTTTCTGATTAAGTCCTGGCCGTCCCATTCTGTTCCTGTTCCTCAATTAATGTTTTGACCCTGCCTGACTACTATTCTCTGGAATAGCGGTGTGACTCACATTTCCCATACATTTCAAAGTAAAACTTTGACCGCCTGATGGCATTGAGCTCTGCTGCCAGCATAGTAAGGAGGTGTGTGGTAGTCCTTGTGCGCATTTACAAGGAAGGGTGGCCTGAACACACAGGGTTTGCGCCAAGGTGGAGGACCCACACGAGGTTGAAGAGGCAGAAGCAGTGTATTAACTTCTACATACAGAAGAAGGAGTGAAACAACTCGTGGGGACGGCAAGACTTGTACAGCAGACCCTTCTCCATCTCTCACCATAGTTTGCCAGTGCCCAGTCAGTGACATGTAATGACCCTGTCTATGCTTACTGGTCCAAGTATCTGTGTTGAAATGCACCCTGTCGCACACAGAGTTTCTCAAGGAAGTGGTGATGTTGTGTGCGACATGCTAGTGTAGCGCGGGCATGCTTTTCTTGGAGAAGCAGTGGTGATTGGGCATCTGGTACTGGGGCACAGCGACAGACATAAGGTCTCTAAAATCCTGTGTGTCCACTAGGCGGAAAGGCAGCATTTCGGTAGCCAACAGCTTACAGAGGGATAGAGTCAACCACTTAGCTTTGTCATGGGTCGCAGGAAGTGGCCTTTTATTTGACCACATCTGAGGGACAGAGATCTGGCTGCTGTCTGTAGACGGTGTTGAGTAGGGTGTCCCTGGAAAAATGCAGGTTTGTGAGGAAAGTGCAGGCGGAGACATGCTGTTGCCTTCATCTTGCCTTCAGATCTGTTCATCTTGTATCATTTTTAAAAAACACAGCAAGCAAGGGTTACTCCAAGCGGAGTCTCCCTTTTTTCCAAAAATTGGGCACACAGACACCCCATCAGTGGCAGCACTTGTGCCCTAGTTGCAAACAGGATGTTTTGATTTGCATCAAGCACATTCAAAAATACGCCATAATTAACCGTCCCCAGCATGACACCGGGGTAGGTAGATAAAGTCTTTGCTGAACCATGACTTGGTCATCTTGGCTCCTTTTAAAAACAATGTAAGCAAGGGTTACTCAAAGCGGAGCCTCCCTTTTTTCCAAAAATTGTGCCCCACACACACCCACCCATTCAGTGGCAGCAGTTGTGCCCTAGTTGTACACTTCACAGCTAGATTTGCATCAAGCACATTCCAAATCCACAAGCATTTACTCTCCCCAGGATGACACAGGGGTTGTAAATTCCTTCTGGATCCATGACTTGTTCATTTTGATGAACGTCAGTCTGTCCACATTGTCACTGGACAGACGCGTGCGCTTATCTGTCAGCACACACCCAGCAGCACTGAAGACACGTTCAGAGACAACGCTGGCAGCTGGACACGACAAAATCTCCAAGGCGTAACTGGATAGCTCTGTCCATTTTTCTAGATTTGAAGCCCAAAATGAGCAAGGCTCTATTTGCAAAGTCATGGCATCGATGTTCATTTGTAGATACTCCTGTATCATCCTCTCCAGCCGTTGACTATGTGTCAGACTTGTTGTCTCTGGTGGCCTTGCAAAGGAGGGTCTAAAAAAATTATGAAAAGATTCCATAAAATTGCTGTTACCAGCACCAGATACAGTCCTACTGGTACGTGTAGACTGTTGAAGATGACGAGACCGTCCCATGTTTGTCAAGTTACAACTGGGAGATTCACTCCCTGCACCTGCATGGTGGAAAAGCGGATCTAAGATCGAGTAACAGCTTCTGCTGATACTCCTGCATAAGTGCGTCCCTTTCTATGGCTGGAATTATGTCACAAAATTTGGACTTGTACCGGGGATCTAATAGTGTGGCAAGCCAATAGTCATCATCACTTCTAATTTTGACAATACGAGGGTCATGTTGGAGGTAGTGCAACAAGAAGGCACTCATGTGTCTTGCGCAGCCATGCGGACCAAGTCCACGCTGTGTTTGTGGCATAGAGGTGCTAACCGTTCTTTCTTCCTCTGACATCTCCCCCAACCTCTTTCAACTGAAATTTGACCAAGGTCCCCCTCATCTGCTGAGTCTTCCATGTCCATGGACAGTTCGTCCTCCATATCTTCATGTCCTCCTGCACCTTCCTCAACATCTCGCCTGGTACCATGCGCCCTTGTTGATCCCTGTCCCCCATGGTCCCATGCCTGGCGCCTTGGTGATGATGAACGTCTGGACCTTGGTGATGTTGTTGTGTCTTGCGCATATGAATCCTCCTGTAGTTCCTCCCCTTCCTGTTGTCCCACCCCCTGACTCCGAATAGTGTTTAGCGTGTGCTCCAGCATGTAAATGACTGGAATCGTCATGCTGATAATGGCATTGTCAGCGCTAAACATATTCGTCGCCATGTCGAAACTGTGCAGAAGGGTGCATAGGTCCTTGATCTGAGACCACTCCATCAGGGTGATCTGCCCCACCTCTGCATCTCGTTGGCCCAGGCAATACGTCATGACGTATTGCACCAGGGCACGGCGGTGCTGCCACAGTCGCTGTAACATGTGGAGAGTTGAATTCCAGCGTGTCGCCACATCGCATTTCAGGCGATGAACCAGCAGGCCGAAAGACTTCTGGAGCGATGCAAGTCGCTCAGCTGCGGCGCTTGAACGGCGGAAGTGAGCAGACAGTTTTCGTGCCCTGTTCAGAAGGCCATCTAGGCCGGGATAGTGTGTTAAAAATTGCTGCACGACAAGGTTCAACACGTGAGCCATACAAGGTACGTGTGTCACCTTGCCCAGGCGAAGGGCCGCTCCCAGGTTTGCAGCATTGTCGCACACGGCCTTACCAGGCTGCAGGTTGAGTGGAGACAACCATTTATTAAACTCGGACCGCAGAGCTGACCACAACTCCTCAGCTGTGTGACTCTTATTCCCAAGACATGTCAAGCTAAAGACCGCCTGATGCCGTTGCGCTCTGCTGCCAGCATAGTAATGAGGGGTGCGTGATTCCTTCTGCGCAGTGAGAACGCTGGTGGCCTGACCAGGCAGGCTTGGGGCGGAGGTGGAGGACCCAGATGAGGTGGAGGATGCAGAAGCAGTGGCGGAACTTGGACAGACAGAGGATTGACACACAAGTCGTGGGGACGGCAAGACTTGTGCAGCAGACCCTTCACCATCTATCACCATAGTTACCCAGTGGCCAGTCAGCGACATGTAACGTCCCTGTCCATGCTTACTGGTCCAAGTATCGGTGGTGAAATGCACCCGTTCACACACAGAGTTTCTCAAGGAAGCGGTGATGTTGTGTGCGACATGCTGGTGTAGCGCGGGCACACCTTTCTTAGAGAAGTAGTGGCGACTAGGCATCTGGTACTGGGGCACAGCGACAGACATAAGGTCTCTAAAATCCTGTGTGTCCACTAGGCAGAAAGGCAGCATTTCGGTAGCCAACAGCTTACAGAGGGATAGAGTCAACCTCTTAGCTTTGTCATGGCTCGCAGGAAGTGGCCTTTTATTTGACCACATCTGAGGGACAGAGATCTGGCTGCTGTGTGTAGACGGTGTTGAGTAGGGTGTCCCTGGAAAAATGCAGGTTTGTGAGGAAAGTGCAGGCGGAGACATGATGTTGCCTTCATCCAACGTTGGTGCTATCGATGTTTGAGAGAGCTGTACACAATCACTTGTTTCCCCTTCCAAACCAACTGACGACCTACCAAGCAAACTGCCTGTTGCGGTTACAGTGGTGGAAGTTGTGGGTGGAAAAACAGGTGTGACAGCTGTCCCCACAGTCCTAGAAGATGACGAGCGCGCGGATGCACTGGAAGGGGCAGGCGGTGGATGGTTGGCTCTGCTAGGCCGCATTGCAGCACGGTGAGCTTCTCACCAGGCCATATGATATTTATTCATGTGACGATTCATGGAAGAAGTTGTCAAACTGCTGAGGTTTTGACCTCTACTAAGAGAACCATGCCAAATGTTACAGATCACATAATTTGGGCGATCTTTTTTTTATGTCAAAAAAGGACCAGGCTAGGCAAGGCTTAGAGGCCATGCGACCTGTTGATCCACCCCGAATAATGCTCAGAGGCAGAGTGGTGGCTGAGGATGCAGTTGTAGACGTGCTACCAGTGCTACGACTGTGTCCAGGAAGGCGCAAGGTAACTTCGTCGTCGGTTGCATCCTCCTCCACCGCCTCTGTTGACCTCCTCGAGTGTCTGACTGTGGGTTGACAGTAGGTGGGATCTAGAACTTCATCAATTGTTGTGTTTGCACTCCCCTCCCCCTCAGACCGAGCCTCTTCTTGCCCTGACCGAATATTTAAGTTGTCATCCCAATCGGGTATCTGCGTCTCATCTTCATCAGTATGTTCCTCATTGTCTATAACCACAGGTGTTGGAAAGGCAGCATTTTGGTAGCCAACAGTTTGCAGATGCTGAAAGTCAACCTCCAAGCCATGTCATGCCCTTCTAAAAGCATGTAAAACACAGCGAGGGGACTCCAACCACAGTCTCCCTCGTTTACACTAACTGTGCCACACACACCCCACTTGACTGGCATCGGTTGACCCCCCTTTTGAAAAAGAAAAAGATGCTTTGCATGAAGCACTCTCAAAAATACGCGTGCCTTTCACGTCCCCTGGCTGACCCAGGGGAAGAAAAGTCCTCTGAGAGCCATGATTTGTTCATTTTGGTTCTTTTAGAAACACAGCGAGGGGACTCCAACCACAGTCTCCCTCGTTTACACTAACTGTGCCACACACACCCCACTTGACTGGCATCGGTTAAGCCCCCTTTTGAAAAAGAAAAAGATGCTTTGCATGAAGCACTCTCAAAAATACGCGTGCCTTTCCCGTCCCCTGGCTGACCCAGGGGAAGAAAAGTCCTCTGAGAGCCATGACTTGCTCATCTTGGTTCTTTTAGAAACACAGCGAGGGGACTCCAACCACAGTCTCCCTCGTTTACACTAACTGTGCCACACACACCCCACTTGACTGGCATCGGTTGACCCCCCTTTTGAAAAAGAAAAAGATGCTTTGCATGAAGCACTCTCAAAAATACGCGTGCCTTTCACGTCCCCTGGCTGACCCAGGGGAAGAAAAGTCCTCTGAGAGCCATGACTTGTTCATCTTGGTTCTTTTAGAAACACAGCGAGGGGACTCCAACCACAGTCTCCCTCGTTTACACTAACTGTGCCACACACACCCCACTTGACTGGCATCGGTTGAGCCCCCTTTTGAAAAAGAAAAAGATGCTTTGCATGAAGCACTCTCAAAAATACGCGTGCCTTTCCCGTCCCCTGGCTGACCCAGGGGAAGAAAAGTCCTCTGAGAGCCATGACTTGTTCATCTTGGTTCTTTTAGAAACACAGCGAGGGGACTCCAACCACAGTCTCCCTCGTTTACACTAACTGTGCCACACACACCCCACTTGACTGGCATCGGTTGACCCCCCTTTTGAAAAAGAAAAAGATGCTTTGCATGAAGCACTCTCAAAAATACGCGTGCCTTTCCCGTCCCCTGGCTGACCCAGGGGAAGAAAAGTCCTCTGAGAGCCATGACTTGTTCATCTTGGTTCTTTTAGAAACACAGCGAGGGGACTCCAACCACAGTCTCCCTCGTTTACACTAACTGTGCCACACACACCCCACTTAACTGGCATCGGTTGACCCCCCTTTTGAAAAAGAAAAAGATGCTTTGCATGAAGCACTCTCAAAAATACGCGTGCCTTTCACGTCCCCTGGCTGACCCAGGGGAAGAAAAGTCCTCTGAGAGCCATGACTTGTTCATCTTGGTTCTTTTAGAAACACAGCGAGGGGACTCCAACCACAGTCTCCCTCGTTTACACTAACTGTGCCACACACACCCCACTTGACTGGCATCGGTTGAGCCCCCTTTTGAAAAAGAAAAAGATGCTTTGCATGAAGCACTCTCAAAAATACGCGTGCCTTTCCCGTCCCCTGGCTGACCCAGGGGAAGAAAAGCCCTCTGAGAGCCATGACTTGTTCATCTTGGTTCTTTTAGAAACACAGCGAGGGGACTCCAACCACAGTCTCCCTCGTTTACACTAACTGTGCCACACACACCCCACTTGACTGGCATCGGTTGACCCCCCTTTTGAAAAAGAAAAAGATGCTTTGCATGAAGCACTCTCAAAAATACGCGTGCCTTTCCCGTCCCCTGGCTGACCCAGGGGAAGAAAAGTCCTCTGAGAGCCATGACTTGTTCATCTTGGTTCTTTTAGAAACACAGCGAGGGGACTCCAACCACAGTCTCCCTCGTTTACACTAACTGTGCCACACACACCCCACTTGACTGGCATCGGTTGACCCCCCTTTTGAAAAAGAAAAAGATGCTTTGCATGAAGCACTCTCAAAAATACGCGTGCCTTTCACGTCCCCTGGCTGACCCAGGGGAAGAAAAGTCCTCTGAGAGCCATGACTTGTTCATCTTGGTTCTTTTAGAAACACAGCGAGGGGACTCCAACCACAGTCTCCCTCGTTGCCACTAATTGGGCCACACACACCCCACTTGACTGGCATCGGTTGACCCCCCTTTTGAAAAAGAAAAAGATGCTTTGCATGAAGCACTCTCAAAAATACGCGTGCCTTTCCCATCCCCTGGCTGACACAGGGGAAGAAAAGTCCTCTGAGAGCCATGACTTGTTCATCTTGGTTCTTTTAGAAACACAGCGAGGGGACTCCAACCACAGTCTCCCTCGTTTACACTAACTGTGCCACACACACCCCACTTGACTGGCATCGGTTGACCCCCCTTTTGAAAAAGAAAAAGATGCTTTGCATGAAGCACTCTCAAAAATACGCGTGCCTTTCACGTCCCCTGGCTGACCCAGGGGAAGAAAAGTCCTCTGAGAGCCATGACTTGTTCATCTTGGTTCTTTTAGAAACACAGCGAGGGGACTCCAACCACAGTCTCCCTCGTTTACACTAACTGTGCCACACACACCCCACTTGACTGGCATCGGTTGAGCCCCCTTTTGAAAAAGAAAAAGATGCTTTGCATGAAGCACTCTCAAAAATACGCGTGCCTTTCCCGTCCCCTGGCTGACCCAGGGGAAGAAAAGTCCTCTGAGAGCCATGACTTGTTCATCTTGGTTCTTTTAGAAACACAGCGAGGGGACTCCAACCACAGTCTCCCTCGCTTACACTAACTGTGCCACACACACCCCACTTGACTGGCATCGGTTGACCCCCCTTTTGAAAAAGAAAAAGATGCTTTGCATGAAGCACTCTCAAAAATACGCGTGCCTTTCACGTCCCCTGGCTGACCCAGGGGAAGAAAAGTCCTCTGAGAGCCATGTCCACATTGTCAGTGGACAGACACGTGTGCTTATCTGCCAGCAGACCCCCAGCAGCACTGAAGACAGGTTCCGAGAGAACGCTGGCTGCAGGACACGACAAGATCCCCAAGGCGTACGTGGCGAGCTCAGGCAATTTATCAAGATTGGAAGCCTAAAATGAGCAGGGCTCAAGTTGCACAATAATGGAATCGATGTTTCCTTGCATATACTCATATATCTGTGTGTCCT
Organism: Anomaloglossus baeobatrachus; assembly: GCF_048569485.1. Lineage (NCBI taxonomy): Eukaryota > Metazoa > Chordata > Amphibia > Anura > Aromobatidae > Anomaloglossus > Anomaloglossus baeobatrachus. The sequence continues at coordinate 478,407,251 of NC_134353.1, forward strand.
CCTCTTTTTCCTTGTCCAGCTGTTTTGTTTTCGCATGAGTATATGTCCTTGTCACTTTCCCATGTGTTTGAGTTGTTTGTCACCTTTTGGACACCTTTGAGGGTGTTTTCTAGGTGTTTTTCTGTGTTTGTGATTGCCTGCCATTGTTTCCTATGCAGTTCGAGTTCGGATCGTCGAACGTTCGACGAGCCGAACTCGAACGGGACCTCCGTTCGGCGAACCGGCCTCGAGCCGAACCGGGACCGGTTCGCTCTTCTCTACTCCAGACTGCATGTTTCAGCTCTCAATCATTCTTGGAAGTTTTTACCTGTGTGTTTAGGGTCATTATCCTGTTAGTGGACCTATGACCTGAGACTCAGATGAAACCTTTGACTCTAGGCAGCACATTTCATTCCAGAATGCCACAACAGACTTGAGATTTCATTGTACCATGTGCCACAAGCAGCCCCAAAACATAACCCAGCTAGCTTCATGTTTCTCAGTAAGTACAATTCATTTTAGCTTTTGTGAACATAGAGTTGATGTGACTTGCCAAAGGACATTCTGCCAGAAGCCTTGTGGCTTGTCAGTATGCATTTTAGTAAATTCCAGTCTCACTTTTCTATGATTTGCTTTCAACAGTGATTTCTTTCTTGATCGTCTCCCATGAAGTCTACTTTGGTCAAAAGTCAGACAATGACAGATGTTCGAGTTGAGATTGATGTACCTTGACCTTGGAGTTCACCTCTAATCTCTTTGGAAGTTGTTCTGAGCTGTGCTCTTTGGTTACCAATAGTATCATCCATCCCTCCGTGAGCCCACATCAAAGGGAGGGAGACCTAGGACGTATATACATTGGATATGGAAAGTATTTTTCTGTTTTTTTTCTGTCAAGATGGGGTGCAGCGTGTACATTGAGAAAAAATTAACTTTTTTGTATTTACCAAATGGCTGCAATGAAACAAAGAATGAAAAATTTAAAGGGGTCTGAATAATTTTCGTACCCACTGTATATGTTCTAGATCATTAAGGAGTTAAACCGGTCATCCAGTCTAGAATGACAACTTTCAGCCACTCTATGTGACTACAGACTTGTGAACCCTCCCAGGGCACGCACTGTGTGCTATATTCATTCAACGATTTCTGTTCGGGGAACAGTGGTCACATGATTGCAATTATTTGATAAGCATGTTCCCAGCCAGGACCCGACTCCTGGGTGCAGCCTCACTCAATACAAGTGTCAATAAAACTAGTTGGGTTCTTGCCCGGAACATGCATATAACATAATTGAGGTCACAAGACCACAATTCCCAGGCCAGAAACCATTGAATCCTCACAGGGCACAGTTCGTGCGCTGGTAGGATTCACAAGTTTGCGGTCCCATAGACTGCAGACTTGTCATTCTAGGTCAGACAAACCCTTTAGGGGTAGCAACAATTTTGTTCATGTCTATATATACAAAAATTCAAAGATAATAATGTTGCATATCATTTAAAAAATGCACCTTAATTCTGCCACAAATTGTGTTAAAAAAGTGTTGTTCAAGAAAGTGTCATACATAGAAATAATGGGTCCCAATAGCTAAAGTCCTAATTGGGCCGCCACAAAAAACAATTATTTGGTGCAGTCATGGGGTATAGGCGCATTCACAGAAGAGCATACAGTACTTCCCAATTTTCTTTTAACATGGGGTCATGTATTGCAGCATGTACTAGGTCCCTATGTATAAATGTGACTCTATTGAAGCTCCTTAGTGTTCTGATTCACTACTTCCTACAGACATTGTATGATGCGCCCACAGTAAATCTCACACAATTTGCCCCCACAGTACACACACACACACACACACACACACACACGCACGTACGCACGCACGCACGCACGCACACACACACACACAGTATGATGGCTCCACAATGCCCCCCAACATAGCATAATGCTCTAGCTACAAAGTGCCTTTTAACACAGTATACTGTCCTCAATATTATGATGCCCCTTTAGTGCTCCTATACAGTAAAATGTTGGACAGTTTCCCCACAAATTATGATCTCCCAAGTGACACTCCACAATATGATGAGCCCCAAGTACAATGCCAATAGCTTCCCACTCATTATGATCTCCCATACAATATGATGCCTTTCACATAGAGGGGATGCAGACGTGAGCCCCAAGCTTGGAAAACCTCTTTAATGGGGGAAACGGTGTTAACACTAGTGCTGTGCATTCCCTTCTATGCTTATGTACTCTCTCCAGAGCAGTATCATTCAGACTCAGTGATATGTGCAAAATGATCATCTATTAGTAAGCAGCATAGCGCTGAAGAAACTTTACAGGCTATTTCAATTTTTCTTTTCCTCCTCAGAAATGAATATGCAGTATTTACAGTCAGTGGCATAACAAGTAACTGTATTGGGAAATAGCAAAATTCGGAAGTGAGCTACACTTTACACACAACATGGGCCAGGGTGGGGACCATTGGAATGGGATCTTGGCATGCCTATCAGTTACATGTTTCACAAGTGGCAGCATTTCTTATGCCAGAAATATTACTCTGACGTGGCATACAGAGGCACATGTCCGTGATAAGAAGCTCAAATTCATTAAGTCGTGTGTGCGTTCTTATTCCTTCACGCCCTATATTAAGACTAATGTAAGAAATGCCAGTCTGTGAATTGAGGCCATTGTATATACACAGTAGTCATGGCAAAGTTAGTATAGGGATGAAAGTTTCACTCAGGCAGCTTATATGCACATGCAGTATCAGTTTCTTAATCTTTATTACATACAACTAATTCTATGAGTAAGTTATAAAGTATTCTAGACGGAAATCATTTTCATAAAGTTTTATGATTTTCTGTTTCGTCCCGTCAGAACATTTCTGCACTGGGACTACGGTTACATGGGCACAAATTTAGTTTGATGTAAATACAAGCCATTTTTATCAAATTTAGTTTGCTGTAAATACAAGCCATTTTATCATATTTCCTGATAATCCTTATGTGCACATGTAATCTAATATATAAAGCGAGTGTGTGTGTGTGTGTGTGTGTGTGTGTGTGTCTGTGTGTGTGTATGTCTGCTAAAGGAATCCACACAGTCGCATTTACAATCGTGAAATTCTGCATAGATGCCTCATGTGACTCAGGGAACTTCATAGACTATGTTTTGACGGGAAAATTTAATTCCGGACTTTACAGTTATTCTCAACAAAAACTGTCTCCCTTAAAGTAAATGGAGCTGGGAGCTACAGGTCATTAATAGGAGCGGTGATTGGTTGCTATAGGAACATAGGACATTCTTAGTATGAGAAGCTTCTGTATGAGGTAATATGATAACAGTAAATAGACAGCTAGAGAGAGACAGACAGGTTAAGAGACAGAGAAATAGAGACAGACAGGGAAAGAGACAGACAGGGAAAGAGACTGACAGACAGACAAATGCAGACAAGGAAAGAGACAGACAGAGAGACAGGGGAAGAGACAGACAGGAAAAGAGACAGACAAGGAGAGAGACAGACAAGGAGAGGGACAGACAAGGAGAGGGACAGACAAGGAGAGGGACAGACAAGGAGAGGGACAGACAAGGAAAGAGAGACAGACAGGGAAAGATACAGACAGAGAGAGACAGACAAAGGCAGACAAGGAAAGAGACAGACAGAGAGACAGGGAAAGAGACAGACAGGAAAAGAGACAAACAGGGAAAAAGACAGACAGGGAAAGATACAGATGGACAGAGGCAGACAGGGAAAGAGACAGACAAAGAGACAGACAAAGAGAAAGACAGATGAAGACAGACAGGGGCAGACACAGAAAGAGACAGACAGGGAAAGATACATACAGACAGACAGGGAAAGATACAGACAGGCAGGGAAAGAGACAGACAGTTAAAAAGACAAAGAGACAGAGATAGAAAGAGACAGACAGACAGAGACAGAGAGAGACAGACACAGAGAGATAGCTAAAAAGACAGACAGGGAAAGTGACAGACAGAGACAAACAAACAGAGACAGACACACAGAGACAGACATGGATAGAGACAGAGACAGACAGGGAAAGAGTCAGACAGAGAGAGACAGACAAAGAGATACAGAGACAGACAGGGAAAGAGACAAACACACAGATAGACAGACAAAGACAGAAAGGAAAAGAGACAGAGAGACAGACACACAGAGAGCAACATAGAGAGACAGGTACACAGAGACAGACAGACAGAGAGAGACAGAGAGAGACAGGGAGAGAGACAGAGAGACAGTTACTATCCTGAGCAATGCTGGGTACTACAGCTAGTAAAAGTATATAAACCAAGCACTCCTCATTGATAAAAGGAAACTGCTGAATTGATTTAGAGCCAATTGAAAGTCACTATAATATTTTTTTTTCATTTTGCAACTATCAACATAGTAACAAAGTGTTTGTCTTAAAGGTGTCATTTCAATAGGAGGAAAAGTTGTTGAGTAACATACGTAGATAGAAAGCTTTTAAAACCTTAAGTAAAGCTATAACCTTTTATTACTAAGGCTAGACAGACATCATATTTATGAATTAGAGTCAAATGTATATACAGACATCTGCACATATGTCTCTATACAATTAGTTATGTCTTCCACAGATTTGCCATCATACCGCTTTATTTGTATCAGGTTGTATTGATGAGTATTGATGAGATGACTGTGGGATCCTAATATATCGAAATCTAGCACATTTGCTGTATACCACAGATCATGTGTAAAAAAAAAAAAACAGGTAACCTTGTCCAGCATGGCCGTGACCAAGAACTGTTTGTAATTTCTATGTACGAAATAAGTGGGTTTATTCTCAGAATGTCCTGTTTTTAAACTTGTGTGATTTTTGTATCTTTTTAATGGATTAATAAATCTTTTTTTTTACTTGGAAACATGGCAATTGAGTGCTGTTTTTTTTCACATGTGTTCTATTATCATTTCAGCTGGGATTCAGAGTCTGTGCACAGCTTGAGAGTTCAATGCTTATTTTATCAGGTGAGCTGAACATTTTTTTTCTGCTAATGATACCACTAATGATACACACATGGAACATACGCTTTTTTTTCTGTAGAAGGCCGCTTTCACATTGCGTTTTTCCCTACATTCAGTGGTCCCGTTGGGGCATCTGTCCGAACCCCCCCCCTCGCAAAACGTGTTTTGGACGCATACGCCGACGGGGCCATTGACTACTATGCCCGAAAATGGTGCATGACAGAGCACACGGTAACTGCGTCTGCACGGGATTAACGTAAAACTGATCTAAAATGTTCTGTACACTAAACTAAAGAAACACCTAGAAAAGGATGAAAGCAAAGTACTGGAGAGTTCTGAAGTGTCCAACAATGAGTTATTATCTAAATCTTAATGAACACCTGTGGACAGATCTTAATATTGCTGTTGTGAGAAGGCATTCTTCAAATATGAGAGACATGGAGAAGTTTGCCAACGAATTAGGGTCCAATATTCCAGTTTAGGTGTGTAAGAAACTTGTTAATGGTTAAAGGAAGTGATTGATTGCAGTTATTTCTTCCAAAGATTATGCAACCAAATAATAAGTCAAGGGTGACAAAAATTTCGTCCAGACCATTTTTGGAGTTTTGTGTGAAATTATGTCCAATTTGCCTTTCTTTCCTCAGTTTTTTTTGTGTTTCTCCAATACACACAAAAGAAATAAACATGTGTATAACAAAACATGTGTAATTGTAATCATTTTCTGTTACAAATGCTTCATTTTCTGGAACCATTTCAAAGGTGCCAACACTTTCAGCCATGACTATGCATACAATTATGCCATTATACTAACTGCTATATCATTCCATCTGTTTCTAAGTAACTGTGCTGAGGGCAGACCAGCAATATCTAGTCACAGGGCCCAGATCTGTTCATATTTGTGCATGGTTTTCCTTTTTTTTACAAATTCCTTTCTCTATTCTAATTATTAGATTAATTTTATTTTTATTTCGGTAAGTGTAGGAGGTGAATATTCTATCCATCTTGAGTTAATACATTTTCTGACTTGAAAAAGAATTCTTGATTCTACCAATGTTACAGAGGGACTGGCAGATCAGGATAAGGTGGTAAATATCCCAATCGCCAGTCGGGGCCCACCGTGCTCCAGATGACAAAGGAGCTGCTGGCAACCCGAAGGTTAGTCGTAGAATACAGAGCTGGGTGGCTCTGAGATAACCCAGGAAACCTGAAAACCGGTCACATGTGTAGGGGCACGTCAGACCGGACAACAACCCAGTTAGCGTTTTGGTGTACCTGGCGCTACACCGACCATGTATGCAGGGAACACGTCAGACTGGGTGGTGACAGGTAGCGTTGACCAGAAGACCACCGCGAAAGCGCCCTGTCGGCCACGTGTGCAAGACACGTCAGGCCGAGCGGTCCTCCGATTAGCGTTTCTGGTCACCTCTCGACTGGACACGTGTGGGAAGGACACATCAGGCCAGGTGGTCACACCAGTAGCGTTGATTGGGAAGCCGAAGAGGATAACAGGGTCCAGACACCCAACCTAGGAACTCATTGTTAACACCACAGGGGTCCTGGGGTATGCTGTCCGTGCGCATAGGGGGCACAACCGGACCGGTGGCACAGCAGCTGCAGCTCAGTTAACGCCACTGGGCTGCTGCAGCATGACTGGAATGGCAGGAGGGAAGCACGGCGCCTGACCCTGATGTGCTGAGCCACGAACCTTGGCGTGACAGGCACCGTTCGCCTAACCCTACCTATCGCTTCAAAACAAAGGCTTATGCCGCAATTTGCTCTATACATGGAGGTGTGCTCAGAACAAGCACATGAGAAGACTGCGCACCTCCATGTTATCTCCAGCCCCTTTTATAACCTGGGTCCGCCCCAAACCCAGGGTGGACCCCATGGCACCTCCAGGGTCCAATAGTGGAGTGCCATGTCATCAGCGACATCACCAGCGGCCTTTCCGGAACAGCCACGTCATTGATGACCTCATGGCAACCACGCCCCAAACACCTCACCAGTCATCGTCTGACAACCAGTGGTGAGGTTCCAGGTCATAAGGGCGGGCCTCCGCGAGCTAGTCCGGAGTGGCCACGTCATCAGGACACCTGATACCCTCTTCCCTATCAGGGCCTGCCACCTCACGGACATGCTCAGTGAGGTCCTTACCGGACCTAGCCTCTGATGCACTGAGTGCCTGAGCATGCTCAGTAACCTGAACAACAGTCTCAGAAATCAGACTATCTGCCTGAGTATGCTCAGTAGGCACAACACAGGACTTAGACACGGCACGATGTCCAAGTACCTGTGCAAAGAGGCTTTTCGCAAGTGTAGGAGCATGCTCAGTAGCCTGAACCGAGGACTTGGCCTCAGAAATGGCACTCTCAGGCTGAGCATGCTCACTAGGTGAAATACTGGACTTAGGCTGTGGCTGGGGTAAATCGGTGCGCGCATGCTCACTAGCCGCCTCTCCACACTAAAGGGTGCTTTACACACTGCGACATCACTAATGATATATCGTCGGGGTCACGTCGTTAGTGACGCACATCTGGCGCCGTTAGTGACATCACAGCGTGTGACACCTAGGAGCGACGATCAACGATAGCAAAAACGTCATAAATCGTTGATCCTTTTCATAATATCGTTGCTGCTGCAGGTACGATGTTGTTCGTCGTTTCTGCGGCAGCACACATCGCTATGTGTGACGCCGCAGGAACGACGAACATCTCCTTACCTGCGGCCACCGGTGATGAGGAAAGAAGGAGGTGGGCGGCATGTTCCGTCCCCTCATCTCCGCCCCTCCTCTGCTATTGGGCGGCCGCTTAGTGATGCCGCAGTGACGTTGCTATGACGCCGAACGCACCTCCCCCTTGAAGGAGGGATTGTTCGGCGGTCACAGCGACGTCACTGAAAAGGTATGTGCATGTGACGCTGTCGTAGCGATAATTTTTGCTACGGCAGCGATTACCAAATGTCGCATGAACGACGGGGGCGGGTGCTATCGCGCATGACATCGCTAGCTATCGCTAGCGATGTCGCAGCGTATAAAGCACCCTTTAGACGTGGAGGAGGAAGCAGGCAGCTGGACGACCCGAGGCATGGCCAAAAATGGCAGCCGGCGCCTGGGCACAACAGGAACTGAAGCAGGCTGCTTGCGGCTATGGCGGCGCCGATTCGTAACAACCAATCTGTACTGGATCAAAATCCATTTCCTCCTCTATCAGCCCAAGAACACATATTGTACATTATAATGTAGAGTTATATTATAGATGCTACAAATTACATTAATTATGCCCTTTCAGTATTTTCTCAATGCAGGATGCTCCCATAATATGTGCATCTTCCACATTACAATCCGGACACCTATAATCTTAACTCAACCATATTTATTGCAAAAAAAGGGAGTTCTATACTCTCTGTGGAGAAGATACACAAGTGCATCTCAAAAAATTAGAATAGCATCAAAAAGTTAATTTATTACAGTATTTCAATACAAAAAGGGAAACGCATATATTATATAGTCATTACACACAAAGTGATCTATTTCAAGTGTTTATTTCTGTTAACATTGCTGATTATGGCTTACAGCCAATGAAAAAATGATTTTAAATACAGAAATGTTGGCCCACTGAAAAATCTGTACAGTAAATGCTCTCAATACTTGGTCAGGGCTCCTTTTGCATGAATTACTGCATTAATGTGGTGTGGCATGGAGGCGATCAGTAAGGGTACCGTCACACTTTAGCGACGCTGCAGCGATCCCACAAGCAATCTGACCTGGTCAGGATCGCTGGTGCGTCGCTACATGGTCGCTGGTGAGCTGTCAATCAGGCAGATCTCACCAGCGACCAGTGACCAGCCCCCAACCAGCAGCGACGCGTGGAAGCGATGCTGCACTTGGTAACTAAGGTAAATATCGGGTAACCAAGGGCTTGGTTACCCGATATTTACCTTTGTTACCAGCGCACACCGCTTAGCGCTGGCTCCCTGCACTCCTAGCCACAGTACACATCGGGTTAATAAGCAAACCTCTGTGCTTATTTACCCGATCTGTACTCCAGCTACATGTGCAGAGAGCAGGGAGCCGGCACTGACAGCGTGAGAGCGGCGGTGCTAGTAACTAACGTAAATATCGGGTAACCAAGGAAAGGGCTTTCCTTGGTTACCTGATATTTACCTTAGTTACAGCTTACCACAGGCTGCCAGAAGCTGTCTCCGTGCTCCCTGCACATTCAGTTCGTTGCTCTCTCGCTGTCACACACAGCGATGTGTGCTTCACAGCAGGAGAGCAATGTCCAAACAGTGAACCAGCACTGTGTGTAACGAGCAGCGATCTCACAGCAGGGGCCAGATCGCTGCTCAGTGTCACACACAGCGAGATCGCTAATGAGGTCACTGCTGCGTCACAAAAAACGTGACTCAGCAGCGATCTCGATAGCGATCTCGCTATGTGTGAAGCACCCCTAAGTTGTGGTCATTGCATTCTAGCATTGGATGGCGCACGACTACCTCGCCATTCACGCTAATAAAATGAGAAACTCTCATATTCAGCAATTTGCTGGCTTTTTTAAGGCTGCAAAGTTTTGGGCCCCCCTCCACACCCACCTGGGTGCAATTTCTGACAATACCAAAATGTACCTACCCTGAAACAGACGCCTACACTTTGCCAAGCCAACGGACGGTTCTGTAAAGATATAATTGAGAACAAAACATGTCATTAACAAAAGTACGATATCTATATGCATATCCATCTATTTATAAATCTCTTGTTTGCAAAAGGTCAAGCCTGACATATTTCTGTCGCGGGCGGAAGAGGGGACGCTGCGCTCTCCCACTGCTCGGGTCCGGCTGCCGCTGCTGCTGCGGCCTCTGCTGCTCGGTGGCTCGAGCGATGGGCCGGATCCCGGGGACTCGAGCGGCGCTCCTCGCCCGTGAGTGAAAAGAGGATTGATTTTGGGGATTTATTGTCCGTGACGCCACCCACGGTTGTGGTGATTGTGTGGACACCACCGCTGCTCTGTATGGGGATCCCGGGAGCGGTGACAGGGAGCAGCTTTGTTGTTATTTCTCCCCTCCGTGGGTAGGGGGTTGGTTGTCCCGGGGCCCGGTGATGGGGTAGGGATGGATGGCAGGCCGGGTGCGGGGCTTGGTGAGGTGCAGGGTCGCGGGGGCAGCGCTGTGCCGTAAGGCATGATGGTACTCACTCAGCCTGAGACGTTGACACAGTTCTCGGTAAAACACACGGCTGGAAAGACGGTTCCCACGGACGGCTGCTGTTGCTTTTCCCCGGTAGTTAACGGTGACTGTCTCTTTCCCTGCACCTGAGTTCAATGTTGGTAGCGATGGATTCCCACCGGTAACCCGCTCCCCGACTTGGATATGGGCTGGAGGAGCCCCTCTTTGCCCGCAGGCGCTGGCCCTGAGAAACTGGTGCCTTGGCGGTGGCGATGTCTCTCTCATACGGTTAAACTGTTGCCTTCAATCGGGACTTAGTTGTTTGGAGACCCAGGGGTCCCCTTCACTGACGGATTTGGCAAATTCACGGCGACTCCTAGCCTTGCCGGGATCCGAAAGGCCCCTGCCAATGGTGCTGGCTTCTCCTTGTGTACCGGTCCGGAACCGCCGGGCCACCACCTGTCCACGGTCCTTACGGCACCTCCGATAGGCCACTCCTGCAGACGGTCACCGCCGTCTGCTAACCTTGCTGTCTCAGTCCGGGGCACATACCCGGACCAACTTCAGGCTGCTCTTTTACTACGTTTCTCCTCTCACTTGCTCCTCTCCCTCGCTCCTCTACCACTCAACTCTAACTTCATCTACCTGGTTTTCCCGCCTCCAGGACTGTGAACTCCTTGGTGGGCGGAGCCAACCGCCTGGCCCACCCCCTGGTGTGGACATCAGCTCCTGGAGGAAGGCAACAAGGATTTCAGGTTTAGCTTAGGTGTACCTAGCCAGGGTGTAGGGTGTGGTGGTGTCATTACCTGTGACCCCTGGCTTGCCCAGGGCATCACATTACCAAAAGCAAAAAGACTTCCACCTGCCCAACTGCTTAATTACCTCGTCACATAAACCCAAAACATAAGCCTTTGTAGTCGCACCATTTCGATATGACTGAATAATGACTTGAAGTTGGCTTTAAATTGGTTTAACATGTTAAAAACTCACCTGATGCATGCATGAAAAATTGGGAAACGGAAGAATGTAATGCTGTAAATTCCTTGATCACCCGACAGGGATAATATTGACCCCCCCTAAATCTTACTTGTTAACCAAAAAACTCGACCTATTTGATCTGTCTTAGACTTACGAATACAAACTTTTAACCCTACCACATTGTTTACTTATAAATCTCCTGCAAATTTTGTATAAGGTACCACTAATTCCCCAATACATAATGCTCAAAATAATGCCATGTGAATTTTGCCACCACGTCTCGACTAAATGCTCGGCTCTATCATGTTCCACAAGTGTTCTGGGTAATGCATACCAACCACCCACGCTCTTGGATGAAGCATTCTTAAATGGTCCATCTGCAAATGAAATAGCGAATCCGTGCCTGAGACATGATGTGCCCTAAACCAGATATTCAACTGCAGATAATGCAAGATGAACCTTCGCAGTAGTGCTAACACTGGCGCTGACGAACTGGTTAATGAATTGATTGTATACACTACTGGCAAATTGTAAAAATGTATGTGCTTGTCCTCCAATTTAGGACCCCATATTTCTAACACTACCACAATAGGGAAGAGCTCTCGGAAGGTTAAATTCCCAATAAACTGGGAAACACATCACTCTGCTGGCCAGCTAGCCAGAGAACCATTCTGAACCTACACCAAATTCAAAACTCCCCACGACATTGGTAAAATGTTGCAGCTCCACATTAGACACTTCGTCCTCCTGACATATTATTCTATCGTTAAAAAATGCCAAGAATTCTTGCATACCAACATATCTTCCCTTTTCTCTCTACTAGTAGAAACAAAATTGTCCTTTCTTCGCATACCTCACATTACTAAAGACAGGCACCGTGAAAAAAACGTGACGCATTGGTATTACCCGACACGCGAAATACAGCCCAAGCAATACTGCACCTGTCTAAGCCTCACTTTCTTGACCATCATGCAAACATCTATTAATGACACCAGCCTCTGCACTTTTTCGTCAGGCAGGTGAAAAACCATAGCGAGCATGTCGAGTTCTACGCCCAAAAATAAAAACTTGCTTACAAGACCTTCTGTTTTATTTTCCATTATTGGTACTCCGATATGGCTCATCAAAATGAATTACCATCACTGGGACCGATGAACAAAAAATCGTCTAAATAGTGAACTGCCGATGGGATGCCCGTCTCAAATCTCATCATCCATTCAAGGAAGGAAGCATAAATCTCAAAATAATAGCATGAAAAGGAGCAACCCATTGGCAGGCACATGTTGACGAAAAAGAGGCTATCTAGACTTCACCCCAAGAGGCTGTAGCACGCCGGTTGGACAGATAATAAGAGAAATGCCAATTCCATGTCCAATTTTGCTAATAGCGCCTCTTTCGCATAATGACATGCCCATTCTACTGTATCATCGAATGATGTATAAGACACTGCAGATTCCTCTTTAGATATCCTGTCAGTGAAGGACAGAACAAATGCTGAATCAGTGGATACTTGCCCTGTTCCTTCTTGGCAATTAGCCCAAAGGGAGACACCCTAAGATTCTCAAACAGGTGATCAATAAAGGGGCTTGCTACTCGCGATAAGCTAACCTTTTTAAACAATTTCTCGTGTGGTACCTCCAGTTGCTCAATCATCGACTTTAAATTGTATGACAGTTGCAACCCCACTGTCAGCTCATGAGGTATCCAAAAACCAAATAGAATTTTTCTGTTAGAAGATTTGCTTCCTCTCTTTTGGGGTACTGCTCTAGCCACTGCTCGTGGATGCATACTGGGGTTTTCATCTGCCCCGAGCAATCCAATTTTTTTCTGGCTGCTTGTGTTTCTAGAAACAATAAGCTGCTGAGTGTGCCCCCCCTGCATATAGCAGACTCATGGCGAATCTTGCATGTGGTGTAATACTTGCAATGTCCCTCATTGTAGAGCCAACATGTTCTTGTGGGGTGCTGTGCCGTGGCAGCAACTGTTGCTGCTCCTGTGACAGCCACCCCATGAAAGGAGGGCCATGGCTGGGGCTTTTGTGAACGTATCAGCTGTATCCAGATATGGGTTGCTTTTGCCACCCAATCAATCGATGGAGACAAAGTGAAACAATGATGGAACTCCTCGTCAAAGCGCCACCAAACCAAACCTCCGTGCAGCTTGTGGGCAGCGTAAATTGTGTCCATATAGACAAACAACTCCACACATTTTTCCAGAAAAGTGGGCACAAAATATAGGCCAGAGTGGAAAAGCCTTGTATCCAGGTCCCAAACGTCTTCGCCACTTTTGCTTTTTTGTCGACGCTGAGCTCATAAACCCTTTCTTTACCGACCATCACATGATCCATGGGAACAAGGAACCAAATATCCACAAACTTGTGCCTTATAATCTTGTCCATCATTGCCATGGACAAGTGAGTTCCCGGTGGCACAACCCCACAAAACATCGAATCCCTCAACAAGAAGTTAGCGCAGAAGTCACACCGCCCAAGCAGAGCCAGAGGCTCACATGAAGTATCCTGATTCTTTGGATTGCTGTTCTTCTGCTCCAACTCACCAAAAAGGATCTGAAAGCCTTAACAAAATCTTAATTTACGTTAAATGCATTATTACATACTGTCAGGGGCCAGGCCCCAATGCATATTAACTTACCAGCAGCAAGCGTTGCGGAACGTCCAACTAAAACCACGGGCTGCGGGGATGTGGCTGGTATCAGCAGGTGCTGGAGAGATGGTGACTGGCTTTGGGGTAGGCTTGTACATCCACCAGAACCTGATGATGATGTCAGCTGGCCCCTGAGATGACCGGCTCTTCTGGCATGATGGAAGCAGATGACTCCCTTGATGAGGATGACGCACGTGTGCTCCGGCTATAGCGCCATGGACAACGCATGTGCAGTACTATAGTGAACTTTTTGTCAAACTTTTCAAAAAATGGAGCTGGAATCAGCGAACGTATACCACAATCTCTGGCGCCATTTTATTGAAGACACTGTGTTCTACGTGTCTGCGCACACACCAGCTATAGTAATAATGGCAGGTGTGGAGGGCTAAATTTAGATGGAGGGGAAGCAGGCAGCCAGGGTAGGAATATATAAGAAGACCTGACCCACAAAGTTTCACCTTGATGCTCATGCCTGTGCACAAATTAAGTCATTTTTGGAAAGTTTGTACAAAGATTTCTCTGCAATAAAGCCTCGTATTTCTTAACTAAAGGTATTATCTTAATCAGCATTCTAGCACCATTATGGCACTTCCTCTAGTTTATAGGGAAAAAAACCTGCTGGTTGGTTACCTTACATAGTTAAAAGGGGGTTTCTAAATGGAATTCTTTTATATGATGGGCAAAAAAGGCAGGAGGTGAGAGAATGTATCTGTTCACTTTCTTGTTATGTGTTTGATATGGTTGTTTGAGCTATAAGTTTTTACACCCGCTCTCTCGTTGAGAGGAAACAAGATTTTTTTTTCTTGGTTTCTCCTTTTATTTTGAAGGCAGGGATGAGGTGGGGATAGAGGTGGGATTATATTGTAGGGGCTTTATCCTCATTGCATTGAGTGAAGGGTCCTACCTTTTAAAAAATAAGTATCTGTGGAAAAAGGGTAAGGTTTAGTGATGGGCGGACCCGCAGATACCTGGGATTGGTTTGTACAACAAGTTTTTTTTTTTAAAAAAAAAAACCGGATGATGGTCCCTATGTAAGTCTATAGGGACCAGAATCTGGAGCTTTAAAATAGTAGTTGAAGGGATAAGATACTTACCAGTCTCCCATGCGGTTGTGACTCTACCATGGGTGCACATTAACCCTCAGACATATTCACTGCTTCCCCGCCCATCGGCAGTCCTGGCGTCTCTAATTGGGTACAGCCAGACTGTGTCTCCACCCTGAGTGCCAGTGTGTCTGACTACTTTCAGAAACACTGTGTGTGTCCGTATATTGATGTAAAAATAAAGAAATAAAAAAAATTGGATTAGGTTCCCCCATTATTAAAATACCCAGTGGTGTGCTTATCTTGACTGCGTATGAAAATAAGAGGGACTGCATGCGGCTTTTTTAAAAATTATTTAAATAAATTGAGGTCCCACCTCAATTTTGATACTCAGCTGAGCACCCACAGTCTAAAAATAGCAGCCTGCAGCTGCCCAGGATTGTCGCATCTATTTGATGTGACAATCTTAGAACTTTACTCAGCTCATCCTGGTTGCCCTGGTGCGGTGGCATCGAGGTAATTAAGGGTTAATAACAGCTCACAGTTGCCACTAAACCCTAGATTAATAATGGGGAGGGTCTATGAGACCCCCAATTACTAACCTGTAAGTGAAAAGAAATAAACACAAACACCAAAAAAATCCTTTATTTGAAATAAAATACAAAAAAGCACCCTCTTTATCTAATTTATTAACCACAAACACCCAGTTCTTTATTCTTATCATATGCTAGGAGAGTATCCATTTTGGTGCATACTTCTATCCCTTATGAGCTGATTAGTGTACACAGACACAGAAGGTCAATTTATATATCTGGTATGTAAAGTGTTTAATATTGTATCTGTCTATATTCCATCCTCTTATTCTGGGAAAGTAATTCACAACATATTGGAGTATTGATGGGTAAACCCGGACAGTAAAGGTCTTTATCCACGCGGTTTCAAAGGTGCCCAAGTGCTGGACCTGGGCCCGGGATTCCGGGTGTTTGATCCAGATCTGGCACTCGAGAAAATAAAAAAAATTAAAGGAAAAATAAAGAAAATAAGACTGAAGCAAGCTCTTCATACTTACCAAGGCTCCATCGCAGTTGTACACTGCTCCTATGGCCACTCCATCACTTCCTGGGTCACTCATGCATATGCATTACTTTCGCCACCCACCGGCTGGCCTGGAGTGTATTTGTTTATTTACTTTCACTTACAGATTAGTGATGGGGTGTCAAAGGCGCTGTCATCACTAATCCAGAACTTAGTGGCTGCTGTGGACTGCCATTAATTCCTTATTACCCTGATTGCCACCGCACAAGGGTGATCGGGAAGAGCGGGTTAAGCACCAGGATTGTCACAGCTTATGGATACGACAATTCCGGGTGGCTGGAGGTTGATATTTTTAGGCTGAATCTCCCCAGCCTCAGAATACCAGCCCCAACAGTCGGGCATTATTTTGGCTGTGTATCAAAATTGGGGGGAACCGCATGTCGGTTTTTTTATTATTTAAACTGAAATAATTAAAAAAAAAAGCCACAGTCACACTTGCGAGGGACTCTCCTGAGTCTCGCATTGCATCACCCAGCATGGCCCACACTCTCCAGACAGGAGCGGATCGGCTACATATATTTCTAGGCATCTGCACGCCTGTGTCCAGAGAGCGTCAGGCCGTGCTAGGTGATGCGATGCAAGACTCATGAGAGTCCCTCGCAAGTGTGATGCCAGCCTTATTTTGATAGACAGCCAAGATAAAGCCCGACAGCTGGCGGGCACAGCCTGTAACCGAGGGCATTATTTGTACTGGGTATCAGAATACTGGGGGCCCTATGCCAATTGTTTCATTTATTTATTTCTTTGTATTCCACCAGACTGTCCCTGCAGACAATTGCACTGCTTTCCCCGCCCACTGGACGATTTGGCGCCTGTGATTGGTTGCAGTCAGCTGACACGCTGACACTCAGGCTGGGGGCACGTCTAACTGCAACCAATTACACACCCTGGTGGACGGGGAAAGCAGTGAATATTTAATGAGGGTTAATTGTTGGCTCTGGAAGTGAATGCATGACCTGGAAGCCACTTGCTGCCATGACACGGAGGTTCAGTGAGTACACCGCGTGCGCTCCTACCATAGACTTATATGGGTACCGGTTTACAGACCGGATGCGGATTTTTTTTTTTAAATTTAGCAGGGACCCGCCGATCCCAGTTTTCTGCTAATTCGCCCAGCTCTACCCGTATATTGGTGCTATCCGGTCATAACCAAGGAGATCCTTTTTTGATTATAGGAGATTTTAATAACATAATTGATGCCCATTGAAAAAAAAGAAGGCACGACTTAAAGAAAATACTGGGAACGTAACATCCTTTGACAGCTATATATGAAAAATAGCTCTAAAGAATTTGTGCAGGAATAGATTCTCAGAAACATACCATATTTTTCGGACTATAAGACGCACTTTTTTTCCTCCAAATGTTGGGGGGAAAGTGAGGAGTGCGTCTTATAGTCTGAATGTGGCTGAGGGGAATGAGGGTGCTGCGGTTGAGCGGGTCACCGGAGGCATGAGCAGGCTGTAGCAGCCTGCTGTGACCACGTGGGCCCGCTCATTTCATATGCACACCCATCCTCCCACCCATCATCCCTCAGCGCTGAAGCTGCCGCTGAAAGGTGGGCGGGGGGTGCGCGCATAATTAGCAGCCAGCCCGCGTGATCACCCCTGGCAACTACAGCCTGGAGTGATCATGTGCGGCTGTATTCACTGCCCCCTGCACATCATCATCAGCGCGGGGTGCAGTGAATCAGTATACTCACCCGTCCCCGTTCCCCTGCAGCATCGCAATCTCCTCCTGTCTGCTGGCCAGCTGATCTGTGTAGAGAACAGTGCGCACCGCTAGTCTCCACTCTCCACACAGGTCAGCTGACAGGCAGGCAGGAGGAGATTGCGATGCTGCAGGGGAACGGGGACAGCTCCACACTCCAGCGGCGCTGCTGCCGGCACAGACAGGAGGAGGAGCGATGCTCCATGGAGCGAGGAAAGGTGACTATGAACGTTTATTTTTTTTTGTGTGCCACATGTAGCCGGTCAAACAGCAGGATGGCGGTATATAGCAGAATGGATGGGGGTATATAGCAGGATGGATGGGGGTATATAGCAGGAGGTGAGTATATAGCAGGATGGATGGGAGTATATAGCAGGATGGATGGGGGTATATAGCAAGATGGATGGGGGTATATAGCAGGATGTGAGTATATACCAAGATGGATGGGGTATATAGCAGTATGTGAGTATATAGCAGGATTGAATCGGGGTATATAGCAGGATGTGAGTATATTGCAAGATGGATGGGGTATATAGCAGGATGAATGGGAGTATATAGCAGGATGTGAGTATTTACCAGGATGGATGGGGGTATATAGCAGGATGTGAGTATATAGCAGGATGGATGGGGGTATATAGCAGGATGGATGGGGTATATAGCATGATGAATTGGGGTTATATAGCAGGATGTGAGTATATAGCATGATGGATGGGGGTATATAGATGGATGGATGGGGGTATATAGCAGGATGTGAGTATATACCAGGATGGATGGGGTATAAAGCAGGATGTGAGTATATAGCAGGATGGATGGGGGTATATAGCAGGATGGGGGTATATATCAGGATAGATGGGGGTATATAGCAGGATGGATGGGGATATATAGCAGGATGGATGGGATATATAGCAGGATGGGGGAATATAGCAGGATGGAGGTATATAGCAGGATGGGGGTATATAGCAGGGTGGGGGCTATACCAGGATGACAGTATATAGCAGGATGGCAGTATATAGCAGGATAAGGGCATATACAAGGATGGCACTATGTAGCAGGATGGGGGCTATACCATGATGGCGGTATATAGCAGGATGGGAATATATACCAGGATGGGGTACATATATACAAGGATGGGGATCATATACAGGCAGGAGGATCATTACCAGGATGGGATACCTTAGTAGAGAATTTGGGGACATTACCCCCATAACAGTGTCAGCAGCAGATCCTCGACCCATAACAGTGTGTCATGACCACATTTTTTGCTTAAAATGTTATTTTCCTATTTTCACCCTCTAAAACCAGGGTGCGTCTTATGGTCCGGTGCGTCTTATAGTCCGAAAAATACGGTATAAATATTCCTACTATTCCTCAGCATATGATTCTATATCACGCATAGATTTAACATTAGGAAATAATCTAATTAATAATTTGGTCAGTGAAAAACAAAACCTTCCTAGGATTGTATCAGACCGTACCGCACTCATTATATCTCTTACATTATACAATATGGACCTGGGCCCTTCAAGAATCGGGAAGCTGACCTCGTTTTAGATACAGTTTGTGAAAGCTGACAATGTACTTTAAGATCTAAAGGAATATTTCCAACCTAACAAAGGAACAGCATCAATTCCAATAATATGGGAATCCATGAAAGCAAATCTTTGAGCTCCCTTAATAGAGAAATTTAGGAAAGTAAAAACAAAGGGAAAAAAGCAGATGAAATAATCCTACAAGAACTTAGGAATACTGAAGATAACCGGGTGTGATACCTCTCTACAGGTGTGAAAAATCGTTTAAAGCTAGCACAATTGAATGGCAATAAGTTACAGTTATAGAACACAGAACGGAAAATGACTTTTCAAAATAAGCTTTTTCGAAGAAGAGGAAAAAGTGGGACACCTACTTTCATTAAAAGCATCGGGTCAGAGAGACTCCAGTTGCATATACAATTTGAAATCTGATAATGCTGAATTGGTGAGTGACATATTAGATCTCTTGTGCTCCTTCTATCAGTCACTTTACTCCATGCATGTTCAACCATCAGAATATAAAATGTTAAATCTCTTAAAATTGGCAAATTTGCTCTCGCTTACTGAGGAGGATAGATGCATATTGTATAGCCCTCTGTCATTAGAGGAGCTAGAAGAAGCTTTATCATTAGTGATGGGCAGACCTGGTTTGTAAAAGTATGGATCCGTGGGGGTTCAAAAGTACCCGAGCGCCTGGTAATTAAAAAAAAATTAAATAAATAATAAAAGGAACTAAAGGGGAAAGCAGGCGCGTTATGCATACCGAGTCTCCGGCGTGGCTGTATCTGATCCCAGACCGCTCATAGTACTTTCAGGGCTGCTCATTATCATTCATACACTACAGTTCAAAAGTTTAGGGTCACCCAGACAATTTTGTATTTTCCATGAAAAATCACACTTTTATTTATGAAATGAGTTGCATAATGAATAGGAAATATAGTCCAGACATTGACTAGGTTAGAAATAATGATTCTTACTTGAAATAATAATTTTCTCTTTCAAACTTTGCTTTCATCAAAGAATGCTCCTTTGCAGCTATTACAGCTTTGCAGACCTTTGGCATTCTAGCTGTTAATTGGCTGAGGTAATCTGGAGATATTCCACCCCATGCTTCCAGAAGCCTCTCCTACAAGTTGGATTTTTCTTGATGGGCACTTTTTGCGTACCATACGGTCAAGCTGCTCCTACAACAGCTCAATAGAGTTAAGATCTGGTAACTGGGCTGGCGCCTCCATTACAGATAGAATAGAAGCTGCCTGCTTCTTCCCCAATTAGTTCGTGCATAATTTGGAGGTGTGCTTTGGGTCATTGTCCTGGTGTAGGATGAAAGTGGCTCCAATCAAGTGCTGTCCACATGGTATGGCATGGCGTTGCAAAATAGAGTGATAGCCTTCCTTATTCAAAATCCCTTTTACCTTGTACAAATCTCCCACTTTACCAGCACCAAAGCAACCCCAGACCATCACATTATCTCCACCATGCTTGACAGATGGTGTCAGACACCCTTCCAATATATTTTCAGCTGTTCTGTGTCTCACAAATGTTCTTCTGTGTGATCCAAACACCTCAAACTTAGATTTGTTTGTTCATAACACTTTTTCCAATCTTCCTCTGTCCAATGTCTGTGTTCTTTTGCCCATATTAATCTTTTCCTTTTATTAGCCAGTCCCAGATATGGCTTTTTCTTTGTCACTCTGCCCTGAAGGCCATCATCGCGGAGTCGCCTCTTCACTGTAGACATTGACACTGGCGTTTTTCGGGTACTATTTAATGAAGCTGACAGTTGACAACTAGAGATGAGCGGTGTTTGAATTGAACTGTTCGCCAATCTCAAGTTCGACCTGTGTGTGGCGATGTTCGAGTCGTTCGACGAACTCGAACGATTAGCTTCACGTTCGACAGTTCGAGTTACAGTTCGATAACGGTTCGATCATCAAAAGCGTAGCTAGTTACTAGCTGGCTTTTCACAGTAATACGGTCATTCAATGTTAATAATAATATTATCCAAATTCAGCATATAGTGTGCGGGGGGACGGGGTTTAGATCAGGGCTGTTGAGTGCTGAAAGAATTGCAATCGCCATTTTTTTTTTCCTAACTGCGCGCCCAGTGGGACGGGCCAGGCTTTCAGCCAATCACAGACACATACACACACAGCAAAGCGCATTTTTGGCAGACAAGCAAGGGCATGTGTCATTGGCTGTGTATGTCACATGTCCTTGCCCTATAAGACCCGGCCATTTTCCCCATCGCCACCATTATCTTAGCGCTGCGGTTGTGTGTCAGTCACCGCTCCCGCTGCTGCTGCTGTGGGCGCTATAAAGTGCAATAGAGACATCGGTTTAGGGAGTAGGGATTAGTTGTAAATTCCCTAGATTAGAGCAGTTCATAGCAATTTTTGGTAGGCAGGTCTGTGCCAGTGCTGTGCAAGTGTTTTTCACAGCATCTGTCCAAATCAGCTCAGGCAATTCCTTTGGGCATAGTATCAGTGTGTGATAGTCAGCGGTGTAGCAGTCTTGTAAAATAAGATACACCACCTGTCTCCATCTCTATCAGCCAATTTTTAACTGCAAAAAGTCCAGGCAATTCCTTTGGGCATACTATCAGTGTGTGATAGTCAGTGGCATAGCACTGCTGTCAAGAAAGCTACCCCACCTCTCCATCTGTAATAGCCAATTTTTAACTGCAACAAACAGTTGCCAATTTGTTCACATACAAAATGAGTGGCAAAAGGCCAGATGCTGGTGGAAAGGGGAACAGGCGTGTTGGAAAGGGAAAAAAGGTTTGTGTCCATGGGTTAGGTGGGAAAGCAACAGTAACATCTGCTGAAGAAAGACCATCTTCCAGCCAAAATAGAATGTCTACTTCTTTCCGTGGACAATCTGATATGATCCCTTTCTTACGAACATGACCTTCGCTACCAAATGTAGATGAGGCACAAAAAGAGCAGGTGCTTGAATGGATCTCAAGTGCTCCATCAAGTGGCCTCTCCTCCACCTCAACTTCCACATCCCAAATATTCCAGTCCTCTGAGGTGTCACCCCAATCACACTTGCTTCCTACCAGCTCTCAAGTCTCCACCCGCCCTGCTGAGTATAGGGTAACAGAGATGGTTGAGTCTGCAGAGCTGTTCAGTCACACTATAGCCTGCGAATCAGTGGTCTGCTCCAAAGCTGCAGTGAGTCCAGACAAGGAAATGATCTGCACTGATGCCCAGAAGCTTTGTGAGTCAGATTCAGGCCCAGATGAAGAAGGTTCTAAGCATAATGTAAACCCTCATTACCAAACTTTAACTCCTCTTGGTGGAGACAATGTGGAATATGCTGATGACGATGAGACTCAGATACCTGATTGGAACAACAACTTGACTATTCGGTCAGGATAGAAAGAGGTTGGCTCTGAGGACAAGGGGAGTGAGAACACACAGGGTGATGATGAGGTTGTAGATCCCACTTACTGTCAACCCACAGGCAGGCAGTCGCTGAGATCAGCAGAGGAGGTGGAGGAGAATGCTAGTGACAACGAGGTTAGGTTGCGCCTTCCTGGACAGAGACGGAGTACTGGAAGCACGTCAACAACTGCATCCTCATCCACAATTCTGCCTCTGAGCAGAAGTGATGGTGGCTCTGCAGGTCGCATGGGCTCTAAGCCTTGCCTAGCCTGGGCTTTTTTAACATTGCAAAGGATCACCCAACTCATGTCATCTGTAAGATTTTTCACCAATGTCTAAGAAAAGGCCAAAAACTCACTAGTTTGAGTACTTCGTCCATGAGCCGTCACATGGATATAAAGCATAAGTCGCAGTGGGAAGCTCACTGTGCTACAATGCGGCCTAGCAAGGCGGGACAACCACCGTCTGCCCCATCAAGTGCATCCTTGCGCTCTTCATCCTCTGTGACTGTGGGGACAGCAGTCACACATGCTTTTGGACGCAGACCTTCCACCTCTTTACCCACAACAGGCAGTGTGATTGGCAGGTCGTCAGTTGTTTTGGAAGTTGAAACAGCTGCTGGTGATGAGCTCTCTCAGACATCGAGATCACCACCTTGGATGAAGGCAACATTCTATCTCTGCCTGCACCTTCCTCACAGACCAGCAGTTTGCCAGGGACACCCTACTCAACGCCATCTCAGCACAGCAGCCAGCCCTCGGTCCCTCAGATGTGGACAAGTAAAAGACCATTTCCTCCTAGCCATGACAAAGCTAAGAGGTTTACTTTCAGCATCTGCAAGCTGTTGGCTACAGAAATGCTGCCTTTCCACCTGGTGGACACACAGGATTTTCGAGACCTTATGTCCATTGCAGTGCCCCAGTACCAGATGCTCAGTCGCCACTAGAAAAGGTGTGCCCGCACTACACCAGCACGTCGCACACAACATCACCGCTTCCTTGAGAAACTCTGTGTGTGACAGGGTGCATTTCCCCATGGATACTTGGACCAGTAAGCATGGACAGGGGCGTTACATGTTGCTGACTGGGCACTGGGTAACTATGGTGAGAGATGGAGAAGGGTCTGCTGTACAAGTTTTGCCGTCCCCACGAGTTGTGCATCAATCCTCTGTATGTAGAAGTTCCTCAACTGCTTCTGCCACTTCCACCTCGTCTGGGTCCTCCACCTCCACCCAAAGCCTGTCTGGTCAGGCCACCCACGTTGTAACTGCGCACAAGGAATCCTGCACACCTCCTTACTATGCTGGCAGTAGAGCTCAACGGCATCAGGCGGTCTTTACGTTGAAATGTCTGGGAAATGTGAGTTAAACAGCTGACAAGTTGTGGTCAGCTCTGGAGACCGAGTTTTGTAAATGGTTGTCTCCACTCAACCTGCAGCCAGGGAAGGCCATGTGCGACAATGCTGCAAACCTGAATGCGGCCCTTCGCCGGGGCAATGTGACACACGTGCCTTGTATGGCTCACATATTGAACCTTGTTGTCCAGCAATTTTTAACCCACTATCTCAGCCTACATGGGCTTCTGCAGAGGGCACGGTCACAATGTGCTCACTTCCTCCGTTCACACCCCGCAGCTGAATGACTTGCATCGGTCCAGAAGTCTTTCGCCCTGCCGGTTCACTGTCTGAAATGCAATGTGCCGACACGCTGGAATTCGACTCTCCACATGTTGCAGCGACTGTAGCAGCACCGCCGAGCCCTCGTGCAATACGTTATGACGTATAGCCTGGGCCAACGAGATCCAGAGGTGGGGCTGATCACGCTGCTGGAGTGGTCTCAGATAAAGGACCTATGCACCGTTCTGCACAGTTTCGACATGGCGACGAAGATGTTTAGCGCTGAGAATGCCATTATCAGCATGACAATTCCAGTCATTTACATGCTGGAGCACACTCTAAACAGTATTCGGAGTCAGGTGGTGGGACAAGAGGAAGGGGAGGAAGTACAGGAGGATTCATATGTGGAAGGGATACCAAGATCTACAAGGTCCAGACGGTCAGCAGCACCAAGGCGGCAGGCATGGGGCGGTGGGGGAGAGGGATTAACAAGGGCGCATGGTAGCAGCCAAACTGTTGCGGAAGGTGCAGGAGCCCAGGAGGACGAACTGGCAATGGGCATGGAAGACTCAGCAGATGAGGGAGACCTTGATCACATTTTGGTTGTGCGAGGTTGAGGGGAGAGGGCAGAGGAAGGAAGCATGATTCTCACCTCGCCGCCACAAACACAGCAAAGACTTGGTCCTCCTGGATGCACAAGACACATGAGTGCCTTCTTGCTGCACTACCTACAACATGACCCTCGGATTGTCAGAATTCGAAGTAATGCTGACTACTGGGTTGCCACACTCTTAGATCCCCGGTACAAGTCAAAATTTGGCGAAATAATTCCTGCCATAGAAAGGGATGCACGTATGCAGGAGTATCAGCAGAAGCTGTTACACAATATGAGATTGGTTTTTCCACTAAACAGCAGTGGTGCACAGAGTGAATCTCACAGTTCTAACCAGTTCATGTCAACCATGGGACTGTCGATTCATCATCACTCAAACCGTACCAGCAACACCGTATCTGGTGGTAACAGCAATTTTATGGAATCGTTTCATGAATTTTTTAGACCATCCTTTGCAAGGTCACAAGACACAAGAAGTCTGACACATAGTCAACGCCTGGACAGGATCATACAGGAGTATCTCCAAGTGAATATCGATGCCATGACTGTGCAATTGGAGCCTTGCTCATTTGGGGCTTCCAATCTGGAAAAATGGCCTGAGCTCGCTGTGGAGACACGGGGCTCAGTGGGTGCTCTTGTCCGCTAAACTGACCGCCTTTAGAAAGACAGCATTCCCCAGGGCTCATCCCAACTGACCGCCGATCTCCTTAACCGTGGACGGAACACTACTCAGACAACACAGGGTGAGGGAATCACAATAGTAAAACTTTATTGGATCCCCAAAATATTAACGGCACATAACACATAACCAGCAAAACACACAAATGTAACAGGCAACAGAGTCTCACCCTTCCGCTGGCTCACCAGGGATTAGAATGTCCATGCCTCAGATGTTCCAGGGCTAATTACTCCAATCCAGCAGCACCCCGCTTTCGACGGGCACCCACCGAGAAAGGAATAACGCCAGATTTAGGAAGCTGACTGAGGTCTGCAAAGTCTGTACCCGGTGACTGGATTGTCCCAACCTGGGTTTCCTCCTTAAGTAGTCTCTGGTTTGATGATATAATCCTGGCAGCCGGAGTCGAATCCCTAGACTGTGGATATGGTCTCCAATCGGAACCGGAGTCCCTAGATTGAAGCCACAAGGTATCCTAATCCTCTAGCCAGCTCCAAAGAGCTTAGACTGGATCATGCACATCCATCAACAACAACAACCTGGTGACTTAAAGAAATTCCCCTTTATAGCCACAGCCTTCCCTTTGGGTACACTGCGGCCTCATCAGATTGGTTGGACAAGATTGCTTCTCCCATTGGATGAATTTCAAGCTGCATGGATAATGTTCATTTAAATGATGTGGGTAGAAAGACTGAGGATATTGTGAGACTGTGACCGGGGTTATCTATGACGGCCGGTATGTCTCGCCCCGGTTGTGCTCACTCCATGATAGAAAGTAAATCCACTCTAGGGTTAATGCTGTTTCCCTACAGGCTGAAGGAAGGGTTAAATGGAAACAGGAACGAGGGGCAGGTGTGCCGGGTATGAGGGAGTGATCACAACTCCCTGAGTCTCTGCTGGAGAGACATGTATATTGCTGTGGATTTTTGTTTGGACATTAAACACCGTGTGCTGTGAAACTTAATGCCTGGATCCCGTGTCTTCTGCTGCGCAGCCGACCGCGCTACCTCACATATGGTGGAGAATCGGCGGGCATGCCAGCCCGGTGAGGTGTACTTCCTTTTCTGGTGATCCGGTAGCACATGTCCTGGATTCAAGCAGCTATACTACGGCCCAAACCCAGCGACGCCATGGAGGACATACTAAGGCATTTGGCGCAGGCTAATGCACAGCAGCAGCAGGCTAATGCACAACAACAAGAGGCTAATGCACAGCAACAACAGGTGAATACCCACCTGCTCCGGACGTTGGAGCAACAGCAGCAACAGCACCAGCAATCCTTGAAATTGCAGGAAAAAAGGCACCAAGAACAGATGGTTCTCCTGGCCAAGTCAATCCGTGCCGGACCGGCAGCAACAACCCCGGGACCGGGTGACGACGGCAGCGTCCGGAAAGCGGTGAGACAAGCGTTGCAAAAGATGACCCCGGGGGATGATGTGGAAGCGTTCCTGGCAGTGTTTGAGCGGGTGGCCGAGCGGGAAAAGCTGCCGACCCCCCAGTGGGCTGAGGTATTGTCGCCCTATCTGACGGGGGAACCCCAAAAAGCGTACCTGGACCTCGGTACCGAGGACGCCATTGACTATGTGACCCTGAAAGCCGAAATACTGGCTCGGTTGGGGGTGAATACCTATGTACGGGCTCAGCGGGTAAATCGGTGGTTCTATGAGGAAGCCAAACCCGTACGCTCCCAGGCCTATGACTTATTACATCTTGTAAAAAAGTGGTTGCAGCCTGACACTCTGAGCCCGGCGCAAATGGTGGAAAGGGTAGTAGTGGATCGTTTTGTGCGCACTTTACCCGTCACCGTTCAACGGTGGGTAGGACAGGGTGACCCGAGTACCCTGGACCAATTAGTGTCCCTGGTAGAGCGGCATGTGGCTACGCAGGACTTGATACGGGACACTGAGACTTTGCGTACCGCCCGTCGGTCCGGCCCCTCCAAGCCTAGGGCCAAGGACCCACCGCCGACACCGGTACAGGAGTCCGCTACCATCCTGGCTGAGGCCGCGCCCGCCGTTCCTGAGGTCCGGAAGGCCATGTACCCTAAACGACAACTTGTCAAGGGGGTTTCCTTCCCTATTAGATGTTGGCGGTGCCAGCGGGTGGGACATATGGAAGCCCAGTGTCCCCTGACCACGGAGCCCATGGATTGTGGGGTTACCCGGCGGGGTTCAATGTATGCTCAGGTGGTGTGTACCGCTGACCTGGTTCCCCCAGAGACTGAGCCCCACTTGTGCCAAATACAGGTGAATGGATGTCCGGTTACAGGATTGTTGGATTCCGGAAGCTTAGTGACACTTGTGCGATCCACCTTGAGGGCTAAAGTAAAGGCCACAGGACGTACCGTGGGGGTGGTTTGCATACATGGGGACCGCCGAGACTATCCCACGGGGATTGTCACCATCACAGCACCTTGCGGTCAGGTGCAACATGAGGTGGGACTGCTTAACACTCTTCCTTATGACGTGATCCTAGGACGGGATCTGCCCTATTTTTGGACTTTATGGAAGGGAACCCCTAGATCCCCTCCGATATTGGTCAGTCCGGGCCTGAGCCCTACAATCCTGAATCCGGGACACCTGCCGTAGGGGTCCCCATGATAGGGACAGAATGTGAACCCGATAGGTCGCCCCTAGAGGTATTGGCAGGAGAGGCTGAGACGGTCGAGCCCATCCCGGACTTGGAGGCATCCCCGGATGCGTTTGGGACAGCCCAACTCCAGGACCCTACGTTAATACATGCCCGGAATAGGGTGTTAGTAATTGACGGGGTGGCCCAGCTGCCCGGTGCCCAGGTAAGGTACCCCCATTTCGCTCTTAAACAGGATTTACTCTACCGGGTAGATGAAATACGGGGCGTGGGGGTGGAGCAGTTGGTGGTGCCCCAGCCGTATCGCCGGCGGGTCCTCGACTTGGCTCATAAACATCTGATGAGTGGCCACCTAGGGGTCAAGAAAACGCAGGAGCGAATATTGCAAAGGTTCTATTGGCCCGGGGTCTTTGGGGAGGTAAAACGGTTCTGCGAAACCTGCCCGGAGTGTCAGCTTACCGCACCACTGGTCCACTTTCGCAGTCCGTTGGTGCCGTTACCCATTATAGAAGTCCCTTTTGAACGGATAGGGATGGATCTGGTGGGGCCCCTCGTAAAGTCTGCTCGAGGGCACCAACACATCCTAGTGATCGTTGACTATGCCACCCGGTATCCAGAGGCGATACCTCTCAGACATACTGCGGCAAAGCTTATAGCTCGGGAGTTGTTTTCTGTGTTCTGCCGGGTGGGGTTGCCCAAGGAGATCCTTACGGATCAGGGGACCCCATTCATGTCTAAAGTGACCAAAGAACTATGCCGGCTACTCCAGATCAAGCAGTTGCGTACGTCTGTGTATCATCCTCAGACGGATGGGTTAGTAGAACGATTCAATAAAACCCTGAAAACCATGCTAAAAAGGGTGATCTCCAAAGACGGGAAGGACTGGGATATGATGCTTCCCTATTTGATGTTTGCCATCCGAGAGGTGCCACAGGCATCCACGGGGTTTTCGCCTTTTGAATTGTTATACGGGCGACATCCTCGGGGATTGTTGGACCTGGCAAAGGAAACATGGGAGCAAGAGCCCACCCCCCATAAAAGTGTGATTGAACACATTTTAGGAATGCAGAACCGCATAAGCGCGGTCATGCCAATTGTGAAGGAGCATTTACAGGAGGCTCAGGCCGCGCAAAGCGGCCGCTATAATAGACAAGCCACCGTGCGGACCTTTAAACCCGGGGATCGGGTGTTGGTATTAATCCCCACGGCGGAGAGTAAATTCCTGGCTCAGTGGCAAGGCCCCTACGAGATAAAGGAAAAAGTCGGGGTGGTCAACTATAAAGTATTGCAGCCCGGTAGGCGGAAACCTGAACAAATATACCATGTCAACCTATTAAAACCGTGGCAGGAACGGGAAAGCCTGATGGTTGAGTTTCCCCCATCTCCCTCCTCTTCGGGTCGTTCACTCCCGGCTTCAGCGACCTCCGGAGAGGACGAACCGGAAGTAAGGATCGGAGAAGCCCTCACCAAGCAACAGAGGCGAGAGGCCAGACGGCTGGTTCAGCAGAACCCCGATGTCTTCTCCGAGTTGCCGGGTAGGACCAGTCTGATACGACATGACATTGTCACCGAGCCCCACCTGAAGGTACGCCTGAAGTCATACCGCGTGCCGGAGGCTCGAAGACAAGCCATATCAGAAGAAGTGAAGACAATGCTACGCCTGGGGGTCATCGAAAAATCCCGGAGTGAATGGGCTAGTCCCATTGTCCTAATACCAAAACCCGATGGCTCCTTAAGGTTCTGCAATGACTTCCGGAGATTGAACGAAATATCCAAGTTCGATCTCTACCCCATGCCCCGAGTGGATGAGCTGATTGATAGGCTGGGACAGGCGCGATATTTCACCACGCTCGACCTGACCAAGGGGTACTGGCAGGTGCCACTGACGGAGTCCGCCAAGGAGAAAACCGCTTTTGTTACGCCGGAGGGTCTCTTCCACTATGTTGTCTTGCCTTTTGGGTTACATGGCGCTCCGGCCACGTTCCAGAGGTTGATGGACTTGGTGCTGGAACCCCACCAGGCGTATGCATCAGCGTACCTTGATGACATCATTATTTACAGCTCCGATTGGCAGACCCACTTGGAACAGGTATAAGCGGTGGTGGACGCGCTTCGAACAGCCGGATTGACAGCCAATCCCAAGAAATGTGCGTTGGGACTCACGGAAGCCCGCTACTTGGGCTACGTGATAGGCCAAGGAGTGATTAAGCCCCAAATTAACAAGGTTGAGGCGATCCAGAAGTGGCCTAGACCCCTGACCACGAAGCAGGTTAGGGCCTTCCTGGGTATCGTGGGGTACTACAGGAGGTTTGTAAAGGATTTTGTGGGACTATCAGCCCCCTTGACGGACCTTCTCAAAGGCAAGAAGTCCGTCATGGTACGCTGGACTCCGCAGGCCGAGGACTCCTTCCGGGCCCTGAAGGGGGTCCTGTGCGGACAGCCCGTTCTCGTACACCCTGATTTCCGGAAGGAGTTCATAGTACAGACTGACGCCTCAGAGGTCGGCCTGGGGGCAGTGCTGTCTCAGGTGGTTCAGGGGGAGGAACACCCCGTCACCTTCTTAAGTAGGAAGCTCACCCCTCCCGAGCGGAATTATAGCGTAGTGGAGAAGGAGTGCCTGGCGATCAAGTGGGCCTTGGAGTCCCTACGCTATTACCTGCTGGGACGGCAGTTTCGCTTGGTGACGGATCACTCTCCACTGGTCTGGATGAGGTCCGCCAAGGAACGGAATGCCCGGGTTACCCGGTGGTTCCTTTCTCTGCAGAACTTCCGGTTTACGGTTGAACACCGGGCCGGTAGGTTGCAGGGCAACGCCGATGCCTTGTCCCGCGGCCCGTGTTTGCTGGCAGGAGTTCAACCCCGCTCGCTTGAACTGAGGGGGGGGGTATGTGAGACTGTGACCGGGGTTATCTATGACGGCCGGTATGTCTCGCCCCGGTTGTGCTCACTCCATGATAGAAAGTAAATCCACTCTAGGGTTAATGCTGTTTCCCTACAGGCTGAAGGAAGGGTTAAATGGAAACAGGAACGAGGGGCAGGTGTGCCGGGTATGAGGGAGTGATCACAACTCCCTGAGTCTCTGCTGGAGAGACATGTATATTGCTGTGGATTTTTGTTTGGACATTAAACACCGTGTGCTGTGAAACTTAATGCCTGGATCCCGTGTCTTCTGCTGCGCAGCCGACCGCGCTACCTCACAATATCTACATGGAGTCTGCAAGTCACCGACTAGACAATGGCTACTAAGGTAATTACATTAGCAATACACAACTACATTACAATGATTACTGGAAGGGTCTGGAGAAACAATAGCTAAGCAAACATGAGTTAATACACAAAAGAATAATACGTCTGTCTGAATGTTAAGAAACTTTAACCCATGAGAGTCCATGTCGTCACACTCGCCACTAATGCCTTGGAGATCTTGTCGTGTCCCGAAGCCAGCGTTCTCTCGGATTGCGCACGCGTCTGTCCAGTGTCAATGTGGACAGACTAACGTTCATCAAGATGAACAAGTCATGGATCCGCAAGGACTTTTCTACCCCTGTGTCATCCTACGGAGAGTAAAGGCTAGTGTATTTTTGATTGTGCTTCATGCAAATCAACATTTTAAGTTTGCAACTGTGGGACAATTGATGCCACTTAAGTGGTGGCTGTGGCCAAATATTTGAAAAAATGGAGACTCTTGTTGGAGTCCACTTTCTGTGTTTTACATGATTTTAGAAGGGCATGACATGCCTATATCTGTGTCTTCTCCTCCTTTTACTTGTCCAGCTCTTTTCTTTCAGCATGACTATATGTACTTGTCACTTTTCCATGTGTTTGTGGTGTCTTCTGAGTTGTCACCTTTTGGACACCTTAGAAAACACCTTCTATGTGTTTGTA
The DNA here is from genome assembly GCF_048569485.1 of Anomaloglossus baeobatrachus. NCBI lineage: Eukaryota > Metazoa > Chordata > Amphibia > Anura > Aromobatidae > Anomaloglossus > Anomaloglossus baeobatrachus. The sequence goes on from NC_134353.1 coordinate 478,439,164, forward strand.
TGGGTTTGTCTGCCATTGTTTTCAATGGGGTTCAAAGATGTTCTTCGAACGATCGACGAACATACCCGCCGTTCGACGAACCGAACTCAAACACTAGGGTGGTGGCTCATCTCTACTGACGACCTGTGAGGCGTCGATTTCTCAAACTAGAGATTCTAATGTACTTGTCTTGTTGCTCAGTTGTGCAGCGGGGCCTCCCACTTCTCTTTCTACTCTGGTTAGAGCCTGTTTATGCTCTCCTCTGAAGGGAGTAGTACACACCGTTGTAGGAAATCTTCAGTTTCTTGACAATTTTTCGCATGGAATATCCTTCATTTCTAAGAACAAGAATAGACTGTCAGGTTTCACATGAAAGTTCTCTTTTTCTGGCCATTTTGAGAGTTTAATGGAATCTACAAATGTAATGCTCCAGATTCTCAACTAGCTCAAAGGAAGGTCAGTTTTATAGCTTCTCTAATCAGCAAAACTGTTTTCAACTGTACTAACATACTTGCAAAAGGGTTTTCAAGGGATTTCTATATATCGATTAGCTTTCTAACACAGTTAGCAAACACAATGTACCATTAGAACACTGTAGTGGTGGTTGTTAGAAATGGACCTCTATACACCTATGTAGATATTGCATTAAAAACTACACGTTTGAAGCTAGAATAGTCATTTACCGCATTAACAATGGATAGAGTGTATTTCTGTTTAAATTAATGTTAGCTTCATTGAAAAAATGTGTTTTTCTTTCAAAAATAAGGAAATATCTAAGTGACCCTAAACTTTTGAACTTTAGTGTACATATTCACTGCTTCCTCCACCCTCCAACAGTCCCAGCGTCTATTGCAGTCAGACGTGCCCCCACCCTGTGTGAAAGCGTGTTTGATTGCTTTCAATCACAGATGCTGTCTCCGTCCCTATAGTGTAAAAATAAATAAATAAAAATTATTGGCTCCCCTCATATTGATACCCAGCACAGGTAAACCATACGGGTACAGGCTGCAGCTCCCACCCATAAGCTTATCTTGGGTGTGTGTATCAAAATATGAATGCGGCTTTTTAAATATTATTTAAATCATTAAAAAAAAAAAAATCAGCGCACGGTGTCCCCCCATACCAAGCCCCCCATATCCAGCTCCCCATACCCACCCATAATAAAACTGACAGCTGGGGACTGGTATTCTCAGGCTGGGGAGGACCCATGGTTATTGGGCCAACCAGGTTAAAAAAATAGCAGCTTGCAGCCACCCAGGACTGTAGCATCCATTACATGCAACAATCGCGGAACTTTACCTGGTTCATCCCGATTGACCCCCTGGTGCGTTGGTATTCAGGGTAATAAGGGGTTAATGACAGCTCACAGCTGCACCTAAGCCCTAGATTAGTAATGGGAGGCATCTATGAGACCCCCCCATTCTCTGTAAGTGAAAAGAAATAAAACACAAAGCACAGACAAATTATTTATTTGAAATAAGACACTGTAAGGCTGCTTTCACACTACGTCTTTTTAACATGCGTCCTGAACGTTTTTTTGCTGCAAAAGTGGATCCTGCTTTTACAGCAAAAAACGCATGCAAACGCATGTGTTACTTTGCAGGATCCTGTCACTGGATGTTTAGGGGCGGGCATTGGAGTCATGTGATCGGGAGTGAGGGGAACTAAACGTGCCAGACTGGGAGTCGGCATCTGACAGCTGCGAGGCTCGTAACCAAGGTAAACATCGGGTATACTTGCTTGGATACCCGATATTTACTTTGGTTACAAGCGTCTGCAGCTTCTAGGAGCCGGGCTCCCTGCACACGTTACCAACGTAAACATCGGGTAACTAAGATAAGTGGTTACCCGATATTTACCTTGGTTACGAGTGTCCGCAGCTCTCAGGTGGGGGAGAGGGAGGGGGAGAGACAGAGAGAGAGGGGGAGAGAGAGGGACTGATCACGGGGCTGGCTTCTGTGCATGCTCAGTAGAGCAAGCAGGATCCTGTCTATCAGCATGCCAGCGTTCACATGCGTTTGCATGCTGTTTAGTCAGGATCCAGCAATTTGCAGAAGTTGGACGCAGCTCAAAAACGCTACAAGTAGCGTTTTTGAAAGATGTTAAAAAACTGCAAGTCGCTGGATCCTCACTATAACGCACGCAAACGCAGGTGAACGCATGTTAACGCGAGTCCATTGCAAATGCATTGAAATGAAAACGCATTTGCACTGGATCCGTTTCTGCGTTAAAAAAACGTTCAGGACGCATGTTAAAAAGACGTAGTGTGAAAGCAGCCTAAGATGGTCAATGGTAAAATCCAAGAGGGGAGATATTTTTCACTTGTTATTAACTTCAGTGATGTCAAACCCAGAATGTAAGCTCCGGCATTATTATGGTGCTGAGAGGGTTAATCAACCGTGACAAGAGCTGGGTTTTTTGTGAATAGTCAAAGAGATTGGTGGGATGGCTGTTCACTAGTGATGAGCGAGCATGCTTGTAACTACTCGGTACTCGCACGAGTATCGCTGTACTCGGGCTGCTCGGCGGGGACCGAGTAATCTCGCGATACTCGTGCTGTACTCGTGGTCTTCATTTCTGCATGTTGGCGCTCTTTTGAGAGCCAGCCCTCATGCAGGGATTGGCTGGCAGACCACTGCAATGCCACAGCCCTGTTAGTTGTGGAATTGCAGTGATTGGCCGGCCTGCACAGCGTGACCGAGCCTTTATACCGGCCGGCGCGCTGTGCTCTGCTCACAACTATCCAGACAGTCAGTGCAGGGAGAGTGTCGCTGATTCAGGGAAAGCTTTGCGGCCCTTTATAGTTAGTTCCGGAGCAGGGCTGCAAACAGTGTGACCAGAAGTCCTTCTCAGGACTATTCTAGTTGTATACAGGCAGGCAGGGTATAGCCAGGTCGGAGTACAGTAGCAGAGTCCTTCTCAGGACTATTGTTGCTATATACAGGCAGGGTATAGCCAGGTCGGAATACAGGCTAGTGACCAGAAGAGTCCTTGTCAGGACTATTGTAGCAGTATACAGGCAGGCAGGCAGGCAGGGTATATAGCCATTCCTAGTCGTGACCGTATACCAGCCTTCATCATATCTGGGGCTGGTGTACACAGTCTAAAACAGTCCAGATAGTGTCAGACTTCTCAGTAATTGTCGCTCCTAAAAACCAGTTAGGTTCTTATTGCGTCCGTGCTTGCATTTAAAAACAGCACGTGTGTGTCTGTCGGTGGCAGCGTACAGGTGCGCGTTTTGCACAAACTATTATATAACGCACAAGTCTAGTGTATAATACACGTCAGTCAGCAGTGTCTGATAGTGTCAGACTTCTCAGTAATTGTCGCTCCTAAAAACCAGTTAGGTTCTTATTGCGTCCGTGCTTGCATTTAAAAACAGCACGTGTGTGTCTGTCGGTGGCAGCGTACAGGTGCGCGTTTTGCACAAACTATTATATAACGCTCAAGTCTAGTGTATAATACACGTCAGTCAGCAGTGTCTGATAGTCAGACTTCTCAGTAAATGTCGCTCCTAAAAAACAGTTAGGTTCTTATTGCGTCCGTGCTTGCATTTAAAAACAGCACGTGTGTGTCTGTCGGTGGCAGCGTACAGGTGCGCGTTTTGCACAAACTATTATATAACGCTCAAGTCTAGTGTATAATACACGTCAGTCAGCAGTGTCTGATAGAGTCAGACTTCTCAGTAATTGTCGCTCCTAAAAACCAGTTAGGTTCTTATTGCGTCCGTGCTTAGAAACCGCTGAACCACGAGGTTGAGCACATGGGCCACGCATGGAACATGTGTCAGCTGGCCTCGCCTCAAAGCCGCCACCAGGTTCCGGCCATTGTCACACACGACCTTTCCTGGCTTTAGGTTCAGAGTTGTGAGCCAGTGATCTGCCTTCTGTTTCAGAGCTGTCCACACCTCTTCTGCATTGTGGGGTTTGTTGTCACCTATGCAGATTAGCTTCAGCACTGCCTGTTGCCGCTTCGCCGAGGCAGTGCTGCAGTGCTTCTGTGTCGCCCTGGACAAGCCACACTCCCTGCAGGCATATCATAGTCAAAACACAAAATCCTTGTTGCCTTCCCCAGGGGCTGTTGTCCACACCAGGGTGTGGAGCCAGGCGGTTGGTCTCCACCCACCGAGGAGGAGGGAAAACACAGGCAGTGAGAGTTAAGCTAAGGAAGTGGAAGGAGGAAAGTAGTAGAGAGGAGAAAAGTGACAGCAAAGAGCCTGAAGTTGGTCCGGGTGTGTGGCCCGGACAGGACAGCAACGTTGGCAGGATGTGGTGACCGTCTGCAGTGGAGGCCGATTGGAGTCTGCCGTAAGGACCGTGGACGGGTGGTGACCCGGCCGTACCGGACCGGTATACAAAGAGAAGCCAGCACCATTGGCAGAGGACTTTCGGATCCCGGCAAGGCTTGGTGTCGCCGTGAATTTGCCAAATCCGTTAGTGAAGGGGACCTCAGGGTTTCCAAACAGCCAAGTCCAGATAGAAGGCAACCGTCCAACCGTGAAGGGGAGACACCGCCACCGCCAAGGGCAACCGTCTCCCAGGGCCAGCGCCTGTGGGCAAAAGGGGCTCCTCCGGCCCATATCCAGGTCGGGGAGCGGGTTACCGTTGGGAAACCATCACTACCAACACTTAACTTAGGTGCAGGGAGAGACAGTCATCACTAGCCTGCAGGGAGGAACAACCGCAGCCGTCCGAGTGACCCGTCCATCCAGCCACTTGTTTTACCGTGAACTGTGTCATCATCATTGGGCTGAGTGAGTACCTCCGTGCCGTGCGGCACAGCGCTGCCCCTGCGACCCTGCACTTCATCAGGCCCCGCAACCCGCCTGTCATCCATCTCTACCCCATCACCAGGCCCCGGGACAACCAACCCCCCTACCCACGGAGGGGAGAAATAACAACAAAGCTGCTCCCTGTCACAGGCTCCCGGGATCCCCGTCCAGAGCAGCGGTGGTGTCCACACAATCACCACAACCGTGGGTGGCGTCACGGACAATATCCCCAAAACCCAAACCACCCCTTTTCACTCACGGGCGAGTAGCGCCGCTCGAGTCCCCGGGATCCGGCCATCGCTCGAGCCAACGAGCAGCAGCAGCCGTAGAGCTGCGTCAGCCGGACCCGAGCAGTGGGAGAGCGCACCGTCCCCTCCTCCGCCCGCGACACTTCCAGCTTGGGACTGGTGTGGAGGGTAAAGTGGATCAGGATGCGCAGGAGGAGGAGGAGGCTGAGGAGCATGACATTCCGGAGCTGTAGAGTGTGTGTGAAACCCTGACTGAGGTAGGGCCTGCAAAACTTGGTGTGTGAAGGACGTGTTCCGTCCCTCGCTCAGACTGGGTCCCAGCTTGCACAATATTAACCCAGTGTGACGTCAACGAGATGTAGCGGCCTTGCCCACATGCACTTGTCCACGTGTCTGTGGTTAGGTGGACTTTGGCTGAAACAGCGTTGTTCAGGGCACGTGTGATGTTTTGTGACACGTGGTTATGCAATGCGGGGACGGCACACCGGGAGAAATAGTGGCGGCTGTGGACCGAGTAACGTGGGACAGCTGCCACCATCAGGTCGCGGAATGCTTCTGTCTCAACCAGCCTAAAAGGCAACATTTCCAGCGCAAGCAGTCGCGAAATGTTAGCATTTAGAACTGTGGCATGTGGGGTGTTGGCAGTGTATTTGCGCCTGCGTTCAAAGGTTTGCTGAATGGATAACTGAACGCTGCGCTGGGACAAGGACGTGCTTGATGATGGTGTTCTTTCTGCGTAGGCAACTGCAGGTGCAGGAGTGGAGGAGGCTTGTTCGCAGGCAGCATGGACAGGGGATTGGCTCGCATGCACAACCAGTGAAGACGTAGCAGTGACATCAGCAAGCACTGCTCCTGGACTCTGTTGTACTTCCCACAAAGTCGGGTGCTTGGCTGACATGTGCCTGATCATGCTGGTGGTGGTCAGGCTGCTAGTTTTGGTACCCCTGCTGATGCTGGCATGGCAGGTGTTGCAAATGGCCTTTTTAGAATCATCTGGAGTCAACTTAAAAAACTGCCAGTGTCAGAGTTCCGGGTTTTCCAGTTTTCTTTTGAAAGAGCTTGCCCTTTGTTAACATGGAGTTTTCTGTTCTGTTGCCCTACTTCCTGTCCATCTGTTTAAAAGCCGCCCCTAAAGCTTAGTCCAGTGCCTGAGTATACTGCTTCCTGTGTGCTCCTGCCCTGCAGCTTTTGGTTCCTGATTGTTATTCGAATCCTCTTGGAAAACAACCGACACCGACTCTGGACTTCATCTGGTATCATCTAGCTGTGCCCGGACTCCGTTTGCCGTCTTTGGTCGGCACTTCTGCCCGGTTCCTTCCGTTTAATACCACTCTGGACTCACATCACGTACGGACATTTTTGGACTTACCTATTGCCCTTTTGTGTCCCGGCTGCTGCGCATTTAGGGCTTCTGGGGTGATTGCCAGACAGTCCCTATATAGGGGTTCGCTCTTGGTGGTCTCCCTGGGGGAGTCCGGTGCGCGGTCCCGGGAATTCCCTTTCGCTCCGTCCCTGGAAGGTATTTCCTGTATTTATGTTCTACTGTGTTTTTGTTCCGTTTATGTACATATTTGCTGGTTGCATATTATAAACGTATTGCACCAAGAACTCGTCTCTGGTTGTCATTGCCCTAACGCAATCGAAATCCTCAATACATACAATAGTATTACAGCCAGACTCGGGAAGACCTAACATTTGTACAGGCACCTTGTGTCGTGTTGTTCCGGGGAACAGTTGCCTGACGTCTGCCTGGGGCCACCACTCTGCTTCTTACTGCCTGTTGGGATGCTACGCCTCTCTCCCCCTGTTCACTGCTGTCCTCGCTCTGCATATCCTCCTGCCAGGTTGGGTCAGTTACTGGATCATCCACCACGTCGTCTTCCTCTTCGGCACCCTGCTCCTCCTCCTGACTTCCTGACAATTGTGTCTCATCATCGTCCACCCCTTGTTGAGACACGTTGCCAACTTCGTGAGAACGTGGCTGCTCAAATATTTGGGCATCTGTACATACAATCTCGTCATGGCCCACTTCAACAGGAGCTGGCGAGAGGCCAGAATTTGTGAATGGAAACGTGAACGAACAGCTCTTCCGAGTGTCCAAGTGTGGGATCAGTAATGTCCGTGGACGTGTACTCGGCCTGGTGGTAGGAAGGAGGATCAGGTTCTGAAATGTGCGGTGCAGTATCACGGCTACTGACACTTGACCGTGTGGAAGACAGAGTGTTTGTGGTGGTGCCAATCTGACTGGAAGCATTATCCGCTATCCAACTAACAACCTGTTGACACTGGTCTTGGTTCAAGAGCGGTGTACTGCAGCGGTCCCCAAGAATTTGGGACAGGACGTGCGAGCGACTAGATGTGGCCCTTTGTTGTGGCGAAATTAGAGCTTGCACACAACCTCGGTCTCTGCCTGCACCACCATCACGTCCACTTCCTTGTTCGTTGACAACGCCCTTGCGCATTTTGCAATGCTGTGCTGATGTGTATTCACTAGACTTGTGCGTTATATCCAAGTTTTTGCAAAACTCACACAAATGCAGCGGAAAGCTGCCACCAACAGGCACACACGTGCGGTTTTTAAATGCAAGCACGGAGGCACTAAGAACCTAACAGGTCTCTATCCAGGGACAACGTGGAGCCTACGAATTTTTGGCTGCCCTGCCTAAGGGCTATACTACAATAGACCCACTTCCTTCCAATGGGCACTTCAGGTTTACAGGCCCTCATGCACGTCTCTATCCAGGGACAACGTGGAGCCTCCCAATTTTTGGCTGCCCTGCCTAAGAGCTATACTACAATAGACCCACTTCCTTACAATGGGCACTTCAGGTTTACAGGCCCTCATGCACGTCTCTATCCAGGGACAACGTGGAGCCTCCCAATTTTTGGCTGCCCTGCCTAAGGGCTATACTACAATAGACCCACTTCCTTACAATGGGCACTTCAGGTTTACAGGCCCTCATGCACGTCTCTATCCAGGGACAACGTGGAGCCTCCCAATTTTTGGCTGCCCTGCCTAAGGGCTATACTACAATAGACCCACTTCCTTACAATGGGCACTTCAGGTTTACAGGCCATCATGCACGTCTCTATCCAGGGACAACGTGGAGCCTCCCAATTTTTGGCTGCCCTGCCTAAGGGCTATACTACAATAGACCCACTTCCTTACAATGGGCACTTCAGGTTTACAGGCCATCATGCACGTCTCTATCCAGGGACAATGTGGAGCCTCCCAATTTTTGGCTGCCCTGCCTAAGGGCTATACTATAATACACCCACTTCCTGACAATGGACACTTAATGTTTTGAGGCCCTCATGCACGTCTCTACCCAGGGACAACGTGGAGCCTCCCAATTTTTGGCTGCCCTGCCTAAGGGCTATACTATAATACACACACTTCCTTCCAATGGGCACTTCAGGTTTACAGGCCCTCATGCACGTCTCTATCCAGGGACAACGTGGAGCCTCCCAATTTTTGGCTGCCCTGCCTAAGGGCTATACTACAATAGACCCACTTCCTTCCAATGGGCACTTCAGGTTTACAGGCCATCATGCACGTCTCTATCCAGGGACAATGTGGAGCCTCCCAATTTTTGGCTGCCCTGCCTAAGGGCTATACTATAATACACCCACTTCCTGACAATGGACACTTCAGGTTTACAGGCCATCATGCACGTCTCTATCCAGGGACAATGTGGAACCTCCCAATTTTTGGCTGCCCTGCCTAAGGGCTATACTACAATAGACCCACTTCCTTACAATGGGCACTTCAGGTTTACAGGCCCTCATGCACGTCTGTATGCAGGGGCATTGGTGAACCTCACAATTTTGGACTGCCCTGGCAAAGGAAAATACTACAAAGACTCACTTCCTCAAAATGGGCACATTAGACTCAAGAGGCCTTCATGTACGTCTCTTCTCAGGGACATCGGAGTGCCACACAATGTTTTCACGTAAAATCTTTCATGTATTAATCTCAAAAAGTAACATACACCAGCTCTATCTCACTATTGGGTATGTGCCCTTAACATTTCCGCCATGAAAAATCATTTTGGGGTCATTTTGGAAGGTTTTCTGGTGAGTCCGTAAAAATGGCGTAAAACGCGGACAAAATTGTTCACAGCTGTGACTTTTCAGTGATAAATGCTTCAAGGGGTCTTCCCCATGCTGTTGCCATGTCATTTGAGCACTCTTCTGAGACTTTTGTGACATTTTTAGGGTTTCTCCATGCTGCCGGGGGGTCATTTCACAAAAATACTCGGGTCTCCCATAGGATAACATTGGGCTCGTTGCTCGGGCCGAGTACACGAGTATCTTGGGAGGCTCGGCCCGAGCTTCGAGCACCCGAGCTTTTTAGTACTCGCTCATCACTACTGTTCACATATCTCCCCCCTATTGAGTGGTCCAGCTGTTAAAAGCAAGGCCTGTGGAATCATTTAGGAGTTCTGTGTTTGGAAGGTAGCAGTACCTCTAGAGCTAGCTCTTGGTGCAAAGAGAGTTAACCCTGATTCTCTGCAGATGGAACACACAGATGTATGAATTGATTGTTGTTTATGTTTCCTTTATGCTAATAAGGCAGTTTATTTTACTTTATCTCATATGGTTTATAAAGCTCTGAATGAACCTGCTGAAATTTAAATGAGATTTTTTTTCTCTGTCTACCTTGTGATGCAGCTGAGTGGGCTGATGAACCACAATAAAAAAATATCCTCTTTCTCCCCTTTATTAACCCCCAAAACACCCAGTTTCATCAAAATCCACACAAGGTCCCATGACTATTCCAGCTCTGCTACATTACTGAAGGCACAGTGCGGGGGCACAGAACTTGACCATACACTGTGGGTTTCAGGTAGAGACTGAGCCGCAGTGATGAGCAGTGACGTCACTCAGTTTATTTGCGGTCATAGCTGGAGGTTCCCATAGTAACCCAGCTCTGACTGCAGGTAAACTGACCCCAGGTGACCTCATTAAACTCAACGACGTCACCTCAGGTGAGGTCACTGAGTTCACAGACCTGAAAATGTTTGCACAAGATTTTAGCACCAAATTTGTACCTCCTGGCAGAAAACAACTCCGAAATGGCGTCAAAACAGTTTTTGTTCATTTTTTGCCACGAGATGCAGATTTGGTGCAGGAATAGGGAGTATAAATTTCAGTAACAAATCTGCATCTTTTAGCAAAAAAATGAACAAAAACAGTTTTGATGACGTTTGGTGCAGTTTTCTGCCAGGAGGTGCACATTTGGTTTACCTTTCATCACAGGTGGAGGACCATGGGAATCTCCAGTTATGATCAGTAATGTCACCGCTCATCAATGCGGCTCACTCTCTCCCTGAAGCCCACAGCGTGCAGTCATGTTCTGTGCCCATATGCGGTGCCTTCAATAATGTAGCAAAAATGGAATCGTCGTGGGACCTTGTGTGGATTACATCAGAACTGCGTGTTTTGCAGGTTAATTAAGAGGAGAGTGTGTTTTTTTGTATTGTGGTGGATCGGCTGACTCAGCTGCTTCACAAGGTAGCCAGAGAAAAAACTTGTCATTTAAACTTACACAGGTTCATTCAGAGCTTCATAAACCTGACCCTAAGTATCCCTTGTGCTGGGCCCTAAATAAGGAACAAATGGGATGAGCTATTCGGCATCCCCCTAAACACTATAGAAGACACAAGGAGGACACACAGGGGGAAAATGCATGATCTACTTATCCATAGATGACACAGGCATAAGTTCAGTAAAGTTTTCAGCAACGACACCACAGAAGAGTACAAGCCACCTGCTTGTAACCAAGGCTTGAATGAACTGAAAAATATCACCAGCACCAGTCCAAGAAAGGAAGGACCAAGCACCAAGAGAATACGGATAACCAGCAGCTGGGTGGAAGGCAAGCTCCTGCTGGGTCCATAAGGAGGAGAGAAGATGTGAAGCCCCGCTAACGCTGTGTCGGTGCATTACCTTCAGGGACTCCACTCAGCTGGATCTTGTCACAGGTAGGAGATCTTCTTCTTGTCGTGACGCCACTCTCAGTATTGCGGCCAGTAGGGACCGCCACTGCAGGTTGAGGGTCGCCTGGGGCTGATGGTATGTGCAGTTAGTTGGAATAGCCTCCTGAGAGTGAGGCAAGCCCCAGGGCCCGATGTAGGTGCGTAGTACCACAAGGCGCAGAATAACTCCACACAGGCAGAATGTCTTTCAGGGTTTTTACTCACTTCAGGTGGCAGGGTGAGTAACCCGGGCGTAGCTGGGATGAACCAGGCGGGAACCAGGTGTCCTTCAGGCTGACTTGTGAGGGTGACTACTAACTCGCCTTCCTTAGCCCTTGGTGGTTTGGGGTGACCCCGACTTTTAGTCCCTATGGGGGTCACCCAGGGAAGTTGCTGAAGCCTCACTCCCCTTCGTTTGCCGTGTGCTTGTTGCCTGGGCCAGATCACTCCAGCTTCTTGCCTCCTGTGAGCTATGGGCCCTAACTGTGGCTACGTGGCTGCGGCTTTTGTGGTGTTGTGGCGTGGGCTTTGAGAGCCCCACACCGGCAGGTTTAGCAAAAGAAAGCTGGATCTATCTCCGCTTCGGGATCTGCCGCCCGTTTGGGCCTGGTACTCTCTAGCAGTCTCCTTACTTCCCACTCCGTGCCCTCTCTTTAGCTGAAGATGGCTTTCGGGTAGCACTCCTAGTTGACCGTTCTCCCCCGTCAGTAGCCACTGCGCGGGCGCTGTTAGACAGCAACAGCCCCACAGGTCTGCTCCTCACTGAGCCCTATGGAGTTCTGCTCTAACTGACTCACTGCCCCTCCTCTCCTGTTCTTGCCTACGCCACCTAGCAACCAGACTCTCTTACCACACCTCTTGAGAGGAGATGGAGGCCATGCTCATGCTTCACCCCCTCCTGGGATCCCCAGGGGTCCTCTCATGGGTACATGTGTGAGAGCTGATTACTATGCGCCTGTGTACCACACCCCTGTCAGCCTTCTGGATTACCTGTATTGTACTGTCCCCAGCATGGGTGCAGTACTCAGTGGTGCCTGACCAGGTCAGGGGCGCCACATTCCCCCTTAGTTATCACCAGCACGTCCTCGGGCTGCAAGACAACATTTTAAAATGCATAAAACAGTAAAAACATGGTAAAACATTTTAAGACCACCAGTTATCATACATCACCACCCTCCACCCACAAGTCCGTTAACCCACCCAAAACCCTCTCAGGAGGCAGGTCACCGGTCCTTTGGGTAACCAGATCTGGGCCATCTACTTCCCCAGACCTTTCCTCCAATCTGCCTCTCCCGTTGGCCGCGACTTCAGCCACTTCTGGCAGGATGTAGAGGCGGCTTTCATGGGCTGGTGGTTTCAGGGTATACCTGGCCTGGTGGATCCGCGCCTTCAGCCTCTTCTGGCAGGATGCAGAGGCGGCCTCCACAGTTGGTGCTGACCAGGTACCCTCTTTGTGGTGGAGAGCCAGGCCCCATAAACAGGCATGCTCTCTGGTCGCAGGTGAGCCAAGGCCCTATATACGGACGGGCTCCTCCTGGTTGCAGACGAGCCAAGCCCCTAAACAGGCTGGCCCTGGTGGTGGTGCCACTGGTGTAACTATTTACACTGCGAGAGTTTGTGGCTATAGCCAGTTCATAGCCTTAAGGTTTATGGTTTTCTCACAATAGTTTTTGTGGGCACATGCTTAAACGTGAACGTTGCAAAACAAACTTTTCAAAACTGGTCAAAACAGTAACTTCTCTTCTTACTTTACTTTTCTCTACTCCTCTTTACCAGGGCTTTGGCCTGTTGGGCTGCGGCACCTGCTGCTTTCTTGCTCTTTGTCGTCGTCTGAGGTAGTTTCATCTGTAGGTTCCTTGTCTTTTCTTTCTTGATCTTCATCTGTTTCCTTTGCTGCATCTGTTTCTGTATCTCTGTCTTTTCTTTCTTCTTTGGGACATGGTGCTACATCTAAGGCATACCAGCCTCTTTCTCCCTGATGCATAGTGAACTGTACTGAGTCTCCCATTTTTAAATTTCTGCCAGGGTGTCCTCTGGGCAAGTGAGCTCTCACATCCCTCCTATTAACGAAAATGCCCTCTTTCATACCCGGTGCCACAATAAAGCCGTACCCGCTTTTCAAGTTAAAGTCTTCCACAACTCCTCTACAAAGGGGTCCTCTGACCTGTGCTTGGGCTCTTCTCAGGAACCTCTTTTCTTGTAGGTCTCTGGCCGTGACTTCTCTCTGCTCTGGGGATGGCGGTGCAGGGGACAGCGTTGTTCTGTTGCGACGCCTTGTCTTGCGGCCTGAACTCTGCGTGGTACAGCTTGCAAGCTCCCAGGTGTGACTTTTAGGCAGATCTTCGTCAGCGGACGGTGTCAGGTCTTCCTCATCCCAGCGGGAATATGGCAGCATCTCCGGCTCTGAGTATAGATCCACTGCTGGTGGCTCCGGAGTCAGCTCCTCAGCTTCCTGGCCTCCTCTCCCCCTTAGTTCTTCGCTGCACTCTGGTTGTGGCAGCGCTGGGGATGAGTGTTCCTCAGCTGGCCCAGGCGGTGGACTCTTCAGCGTGGTTGCTGCAGGGGTTGCCTTAGGGGTGTGCGGAGGGAGCATGTATCTGTCCACCATCTCCTGTGGGAACTTGGCCTCCAGGTCAGCCTTCAGCTGCCAGTATGCGGAGTCTTCACCTATCAGGGATTTCCTAGTAGGGACTTCCTCAGACCGGAGAGCGGTATCTGCTCTGGCCTTGCAGGCCGGGGAAAATGATGAGGTAGGCTTTTCTTGGCGGGCCGCGCCTGTCATGGCGGCGGCCTGGTCTTGGCGGGCCGGGCAGGGCATCGCTGCGGCGGCCTGGTCTTGGCGGGCCGCGCCTGGCATGGCGGCGGCCTGGATCAGCGTCGCTGTTGCAGAGGGCTCTGTGCAGGCTGAGCTGGACGTCGCTGCTGTGATCGGGGCTTGACGGGCCGCACCTGGCGGGGCTGCGGCCTGGTTCAGCATCTCACTTGCGGCGCGGACGAGCGTCGCTGCTGCGGTGGGGTCTTGGCGGACTGGGCTCAGCAGGGTGGCAGCCTGGGTCAGCGTCACACCTGCGGCACGGATCAGTATCGCAGTGGTAGTCGGACCTTTGCGGGCCAGGCGGGGCATGGCTGTGGCGGCCTGGATTTGGCGGGCCGCATCTAGCGTGGCTGCGGCCTGGTTCGGTGGCGCCGCGCCGGGCGCCTCTTCTGGGACCGCGGGCGTGGCAGCAGGGGTCGGGGCACTTGCGCTGGCCGGGGCATCTCTGGACTCACCCATCGGTGGCACCATCGGGGTCTGAGTCGTCGCCGCTCGGTCTGGCATGCGTCGCGCGGCTCCCTCCTCGTAGGTCCGAACCGCCGCCGCCATCACCAGAAGCTCCGTGCGTTCTTCTCTGAGCCGTCGCACAATCCTGGCCTCCAGCTGGTCGCAGAAGATAGCAAGCTCCCGGCACCACCAGGCAGCAGAGCCTGGCTCTGGGTATCCGCGTCTGGACTCCATTTCTTCTAGCACGCTACTGGCTTCTTCTCTGCTCCGCCGTCTCTGGACGCTTCCGCTTTCTTCACAAGCGAGGTCAGAACTCTGCAGGGGATCTCTGGGTAGCCACACCTCTTCGTGGGCGGTAACTTCTTCCAGCGCGGGCTGCTGTTGTTTTTCAGCGCGCTTTTCATGGTGGCAATATGGCGGCGCTTCCAATTTTTCAAGCGGACCGCCCAGGCACATGGTCACCTGTCTGAACAGGTCTAGTCCTTATCCTGTTCGTGACGCCAGATGTGAAGCCCCGCTAACGCTGTGTCGGTGCATTACCTTCAGGGACTCCACTCAGCTGGATCTTGTCACAGGTAGGAGATCTTCTTCTTGTCGTGACGCCACTCTCAGTATTGCGGCCAGTAGGGACCGCCACTGCAGGTTGAGGGTCGCCTGGGGCTGATGGTATGTGCAGTTAGTTGGAATAGCCTCCTGAGAGTGAGGCAAGCCCCAGGGCCCGATGTAGGTGCGTAGTACCACAAGGCGCAGAATAACTCCACACAGGCAGAATGTCTTTCAGGGTTTTTACTCACTTCAGGTGGCAGGGTGAGTAACCCGGGCGTAGCTGGGATGAACCAGGCGGGAACCAGGTGTCCTTCAGGCTGACTTGTGAGGGTGACTACTAACTCGCCTTCCTTAGCCCTTGGTGGTTTGGGGTGACCCCGACTTTTAGTCCCTATGGGGGTCACCCAGGGAAGTTGCTGAAGCCTCACTCCCCTTCGTTTGCCGTGTGCTTGTTGCCTGGGCCAGATCACTCCAGCTTCTTGCCTCCTGTGAGCTATGGGCCCTAACTGTGGCTACGTGGCTGCGGCTTTTGTGGTGTTGTGGCGTGGGCTTTGAGAGCCCCACACCGGCAGGTTTAGCAAAAGAAAGCTGGATCTATCTCCGCTTCGGGATCTGCCGCCCGTTTGGGCCTGGTACTCTCTAGCAGTCTCCTTACTTCCCACTCCGTGCCCTCTCTTTAGCTGAAGATGGCTTTCGGGTAGCACTCCTAGTTGACCGTTCTCCCCCGTCAGTAGCCACTGCGCGGGCGCTGTTAGACAGCAACAGCCCCACAGGTCAGCTCCTCACTGAGCCCTATGGAGTTCTGCTCTAACTGACTCACTGCCCCTCCTCTCCTGTTCTTGCCTACGCCACCTAGCAACCAGACTCTCTTACCACACCCCTTGAGAGGAGATGGAGGCCATGCTCATTCTTCACCCCCTCCTGGGATCCCCAGGGGTCCTCTCATGGGTACATGTGTGAGAGCTGATTACTATGCGCCTGTGTACCACACCCCTGTCAGCCTTCTGGATTACCTGTATTGTACTGTCCCCAGCATGGGTGCAGTACTCAGTGGTGCCTGACCAGGTCAGGGGCGCCACAAAGACTCCAGCAGGAAAGCTACCTATACCAATGAATACTGACAGCAGTAACAATGAAAAGTCAGGGAGTATTCTGCGCAGCCAAACTCTGTGCTCTTCTATGGCCAGAATGTCTGTTATCTGTGACACATCCGTGACAGTGTTACTCGTGGGCTGTAATGCGTAGAATGGGGTTTGGGGCCAGTTTGTATGTGCAATTATTATACACCTCTCCCATAGCTAAAGTCAAAACCAATGGTGGCACCCCTACACTATTTAAACTGTACAGAGGTATTAGGCAAGGATGCCCATTATTTTCTTTACTGTTTGCTACTGAAGCCTTGGCAGTAGGGATTAGGACAACTACAAGAATAATGGGATTTAAATACGGTAGCATAGAGGAAATAAATAGCACTTTATGCGGATGATAAATTACTTATAGGGAATTATAAGGAATCCTTACATAATATCGTCGGTATAATTAAAAAATGTGGAGATATTTTGGGTCTTACTATTACCTGGAGTAATTCAGTGATTCTACCCCTGGATATTAGCCAATTGGATTTTCATCATACTCAACTAAAGGTAGTGGAACAATTTAAATATCTTGGAATTACTGTGTCGAATACATTTTGAGAATCTAGATCTTTCATCCATGCTAGACAGATTTAAATCAAAATAACAGGTTCGTGTAAGCTTCAATAGTTGTTGGTGAGTAGATAAAACTTTATTAAGATGATTCTAATGCCTCAGCTTTTATATATCCTCCACAACTCTCCCATTTGGCTCCCATTAAAGGGAACCTGTCAGGTGCAGTATGCACCCAGACCCACGAGCAGTTCTGGGTACATATTGCAAATCTCTGCCTAACCGTCCCTGTATACACTAGCATAGATGAAGAGATCTTTAGAAAAAGTATTTCTAAAAATCATATATTATATGCTAATGAGGCCAGCGACTAGTCCCGAAGGAGTTTGTTCCCTTAGCTAGTTGGCCCACATAGCATGGTAGAACGCCCCTTTGGGTGTACGAACATGCTAATGAATGTGCAGCTTTGCCACACATACCTCACTGTTCATGGCAGTTGGTGGAGGATGGATGCGCACAGGGCATGATCCGGAGTCCTCACCACTTCCGGTCATGCACACTGTATCTCACTGAAGCTGGGAAGCTTACACCTGGCATCAGTTTAGTGCGCATGATCAGAAGTCCCGGGTACCCCGGATTATGTGCAGAACGCATCCATCCTCCGCTGGCCGCCATGAAGAGTAAGGTATGTGCGCATTCATTAGCATGTTAGTTCGCCCATAGGTTCCGTAAAATGAATACCCTGTTTAGAGACTTAACATGGTGAAAAGTACAATAAAAAATTAGACTGGAAACCCTGCAGAGAGTTAAGGAAAATGGGCACCTAGCAATTCCAAATCCTTGGTTATACTTTTTGTCTCAATGACAACACCTAAAGTGCTGGAAAGAAAATCTAATGAACTGCTCAACATATGGTATTATGCAGCATCTAGTAGGAAAGCGATCTCTTATAAATAGTTTAGAGTCAAATAAGTTTAGAGGTCTACTATCTAGGTACCCCACAATAAACTGAACTCACATAGTATGAATCAGGGTCAAACATATCAGGGGTGTAGAGCATATAACAGTTACATGCATATCTGGAATAACACACTTTAATGTAGTTTTCACAATTAGCAAATTTTGAGAATTGGAAGGTGGCTGGTATCCAATAAGTCAGCCAATTGATTAATAATGATGACATTCTTAAAACACTTGAATGTATACAGGAGGAATTTCTTCTCCCTGACACTTGCCCCTTCCAATACCTTCTAATTAAACAAGCTTATGGTGCTCATTGTAGTATTAGAAGTATGAAGGTTCAAAAAGACGTTGTCTTAGACTCAATATTAGAGAGGAGTGAACCAGCCGCGGTTCGGCTCGAGTTCGGTTCGTCGAACGGAGGTCTCGTTCGAGTTCAGTACGGCGAACGTTCGACAAACCGAACTCGAATCGCATAGGAAACAATGGCAGGCAATCACAAACACATAAAAACACCTAGAAAACACCCTCAAAGGTGTCCAAAAGGTGACAAACAAGTCACAACACAAACACATGGGAAAGTGACAAGGACATATACTCATGCAAAAACAAAGGAGCCGGACAAGGAAAAAGAGGAGGAGACACAGATATGAGTATATGCAAGGGAACGTCGATGCCATTACTGTGCAACTTGAGCCCTGCTCATTTTATGCTTCCAATCTGGATAAATTGCCTGAGCTCACCACGTACGCCTTGGAGATCTTGTTGTGTCCCGCAGCCAACGTTTTCTCGGAACGTGTCCTCAGTGCTGCTGGGGGTGTGCTGACAGCTAAGCACACGCATCTGTCCACTGACAATGTGGACAGACTAACGTTCACCAAGATGAACAACTCTCAGAGGACTTTTCTTCCCCTGGCTCAGCCAGGGGAGGCGAAAGGCACGTGTATTTTTGAGAGTGCTTCATGCAAAGCATCTTTTTCATTTTGAAAAGGGGGGTCAACTGATGCCAGTCAAGTGGGGTGTGTGTGGCCCAATTAGTGGAAACGAGGGAGACTGTGGTTGGAGTCCCCTCGCTGTGTTTGTAAAAGAACCAAGATGAACAAGTCATGGCTCTCAGAGGACTTTCTTCCCCTGGCTCAGCCAGGGGAGGCGAAAGGCACGCGTATTTTTGAGAGTGCTTCATGCAAAGCATCTTTTTCATTTTGAAAAGGGGGGTCAACTGATGCCAGTCAAGTGGGGTGTGTGTGGCCCAATTAGTGGAAACGAGGGAGACTGTGGTTGGAGTCCCCTCGCTGTGTTTGTAAAAGAACCAAGATGAACAAGTCATGGCTCTCAGAGGACTTTTCTTCCCCTGGGTCATCCAGGGGAGGTAAAAGGCATGCGTATTTTTGAGAGTGCTTCATGCAAAGCATCTTTTTCATCTTGAAAATGGGGTCAACTGATGCCAGTCAAGTGGGGGGGGTGTGGCCCAATTAGTGGAAACGAGGGAGACTGTGGTTGGAGTCCCCTCGCTGTGTTTGTAAAAGAACCAAGATGAACAAGTCATGGCTCTCAGAGGACTTTTCTTCCCCTGGCTCAGTGGAAACGAGGGAGACTGTGGTTGGAGTGCCCTTGCTGTGTTTTACATGGTTTTAGAAGGGCATGACATGGCTTAGAGGTTGACTTTCAGCATCTGCAAACTGTTGGCTACCAAAATGCTTCCTTTCCAACCTTTTTAACCGAGGATTTTCGAGACCTTATGCCCATCGCAGTGCCCCAAGAGCCGATGCCCAGGCGCCACTCCTTCTCCAACCAAGGCGTGCACGCGCTACACCAGCATGTCGCACCAAACATCACCGCTTCTTTGAGAAACTGTGTGACAGGGTGCATTTCACCACAGATACTTGGCCCAGTAAGCATGGACAGGGGAGTTACATGTCGCTGACTGGGCAATGGGTTACTATGGGGAGAGATGGAGAAGGGTCTGCTGTACAAGTCTTGCTGTCCCCACGAGTTGTATCAATCCTTCCTCTGTATGTAGAAGTTAATACACTGCTTCTGCCTCCTCAACCTCGTGTGGGTCCTTCACCTCGGCCCAAACCCTGTGTGGTCAGGGCACCCTTCCTTGTAACTGCGCACAAGGAATACCACACACCTCCTTACTATGCTGGCAGCAGAGCTCAATGCCATCATGCGGTCAAATGTTTACTTTGAAATGTATGGGAAATGTGAGTCACACCGCTGAGAAGTTGTGGACGGTTGGCTCTGGAGACCAAGTTTCATCAATGGTTGTCTCCACTCAACCAGCAGCCAGGGAAGGCCGGGTGTGACAATGATGTAAACATGGGTGCGGCCCTTCGCCGTGACAATGTGACACACGTGCCTTGTGTGGCTCACGTGTTGAGCCTGGTTGTCCAGCAATTTTTAAAGCACTATCCTGGCCTGCATGGCCTTCTGCAGAGGACACGGTGTAACGCCTTCCTTAATCCACACACTCAGATGGGCTGTAAAGGATAGGCTAGAGGGAAGCCACTCACCAAGCAGGACCTCCAGAACCCTGAAACCCTTTAACCCCTATACAGGGATTAGGAATTACACAGGGCCCAAGGTGATCAATACCTGTGGAAGGCTGCAGTTCCAGAGAATAGTAGTCAGGCAGGGACAAAACATTAATTGAGGAACAGGAACAGAATCGGCCAACAAGGTACATAAACAGCAAGCAGGAAAAGTAGTCAGGTAACAAGCACACAAAATCATAAAACTGAACTGGGGGTAAAAGTAACCAGAGGTTCATAGCTATGTCTGGCAGTGGTCTGCAGACAGGATGGGCATAAAAAAGGGTGTGGGGTCTTCCCATTGGTTGTAGCTGAATAATGGTACTTCATCTGTGAGATACCCACCACCTACATTCAGCCAGAGATTCTGCATCTGTCAAGGTAATGCAGCCCAGTGGGTGAGCATAACCTGCGTCCACCTGCGCCGCTGGCATCAACTTCTCTCCCATCATCAGCACTATGCATGAAAGGAACACGTTGTCACCTGGCGACCGGAGTACAAATTGACGGAGCGTACTCCGTTGATGACTTAACCGCAGTGTGCGGCAATGATGCAAACCTGGTTGCGGGCCATCGTCAGGGCAATGTGACACACGTGCCTTGTATGGCTCACGTGTTGAATCTAATTCTCCAGCAATTTTTAAAACACCATCCCGGCCTACATGGCCTTGTGCAGCGGGCACGCTCGCTATGTGCTCACTTTCATCGTTCGCACACAGCAGCTCAACAACTTTCGAAGAAGTCTTTAGGTCTGGTGGTTAAACGCCTGAAATGCGATGTGCCGACACGCAGGAATTTGAATCTACACATGTTGCAGCGTTTGTGGCAGCACCACCGAACCCTGCTGCAATACGTTATGACATATACAGTGCCTACAAGTAGTATTCAACCCCCTGCAGATTTAGCAGGTTTACACATTCGGAATTAACTTGGCATTGTGACATTTGGACTGTAGATCAGCCTGGAAGTGTGAAATGCACTGCAGCAAAAAAGAATGTTATTTCTTTTTTTATTTTTTTTTTTAAATTGTGAAAAGTTTATTCAGAGGGTCATTTATTATTCAACCCCTCAAACCACAAGAATTCTGTTTGGTTCCCCTAAAGTATTAAGAAGTATTTCAGGCACAAAGAACAATGAGCTTCACATGTTTGGATTAATTATCTCTTTTTCCAGCCTTTTCTGACTAATTAAGACCCTCCCCAAACTTGTGAACAGCACTCATACTTGGTCAACATGGGAAAGACAAAGAAGCATTCCAAGGCCATCAGAGACAAGATCGTGGAGGGTCACAAGGCTGGCAAGGGGTACAAAACCCTTTCCAAGGAGTTGGGCATACCTGTCTCCACTGTTGGGAGCATCATCCGGAAGTGGAAGGCATATGGAACTACTGTTAGCCTTCCACGGCCTGGACAGCCTTTGAAAGTTTCCACCCGTGCCGAGGCCAGGCTTGTCCGAAGAGTCAAGGCTAACCCAAGGACAACAAGGAAGGAGCTAGGGGAAGATCTCATGGCAGTGGGGACATTGGTTTCAGTCAATACCATAAGTAACGTACTCCACCGCAATGGTCTCCGTTCCAGACGAGCCCGTAAGGTACCTTTACTTTCAAAGCGTCATGTCAAGGCTCGTCTACAGTTTGCTCATGATCACTTGGAGGACTGTGAGACAGACTGGTTCAAGGTTCTCTGGTCTGATGAGACCAAGATCGAAATCTTTGGTGCCAACCATACACGTGACGTTTGGAGACTGGATGGCACTGCATACGACCCCAAGAATACCATCCCTACAGTCAAGCATGGTGGTGGCAGCATCATGCTGTGGGGCTGTTTCTCAGCCAAGGGGCCTGGCCATCTGGTCTGCATTCATGGGAAGATGGATAGCACGGCCTACCTGGAGATTTTGGCCAAGAACCTGCGCTCCTCCATCAAGGATCTTAAGATGGGTCATCATTTCATCTTCCAACAAGACAACGACCCAAAGCACACAGCCAAGAAAACCAAGGCCTGGTTCAAGAGGGAAAAAATCAAGGTGTTGCAGTGGCCTAGTCAGTCTCCTGACCTTAACCCAATTGAAAACGTGTGGAAGGAGCTCAAGATTAAAGTCCACATGAGACACCCAAAGAACCTAGATAACTTGGAGAAGATCTGCATGGAGGAGTGGGCCAAGATACAGTCATATGAAAAAGTTTGGGCACCCCTATTAATGTTAACCTTTTTTCTTTATAACAATTTGGGTTTTTGCAACAGCTATTTCAGTTTCATATATCTAATAACTGATGGACTGAGTAATATTTCTGGATTGAAATGAGGTTTATTGTACTGACAGAAAATGTGGAATCTGCATTTAAACAAAATTTGACCGGTGCAAAAGTATGGGCACCCTTATCAATTTCTTGATTTGAACACTCCTAACTACTTTTTACTGACTTACTGAAGCACTGAATTGGTTTTGTAACCTCATTGAGCTTTGAACTTCATAGGCAGGTGTATCCAATCATGAGAAAAGGTATTTAAGGTGGCCACTTGCAAGTTGTTCTCCTATTTGAATCTCCTATGAAGAGTGGCATCATGGGCTCCTCAAAACAACTCTCAAATGATCTGAAAACAAAGATTATTCAACATAGTTGTTCAGGGAAAAAGTTGTCTCAGAGATTTAAACTGTCAGTATCCACTGTGAGGAAAATAGTAAGGAAATGGAAGAACACAGGTACAGTTCTTGTTAAGCCCAGAAGTGGCAGGCCAAGAAAAATATCAGAAAGGCAGAGAAGAAGAATGGTCAGAACAGTCAAGGACAATCCACAGACCACCTCCAAAGACCTGCAGCTTCATCTTGCTGCAGATGGTGTCACTGTGCATCGATCAACAATACAGTGCACGTTGCACAAGGAGAAGCTGTATGGGAGAGGGATGCGAAAGAAGCAGTTTCTGCAAGCACGCCACAAACAGAGTCGTCTGAGGTATGCAAAAGCACATTTGAACAACCAGTTACATTTTGGAAGAAGGTCCTGTGGACTGATGAAACAAAGATTGAGTTGTTTGGTCATACAAAAAGGCGTTATGCATGGAGGCAAAAAAACACGGCATTCCAAGAAAAGCACTTGCTACCCCCAGTAAAATTTGGTGGAGGTTCCATCATGCTTTGGGGCTGTGTGGCCAATGCCGGCACCGGGAATCTTGTTAAAGTTGAGGGTCGCATGGATTCAACTCAGTATCAGCAGATTCTTGACAATAATGTGAAAGAATCAGTGATGAAGTTGAAGTTCCACAGGGGATGGATATTTCAGCAAGACAATGATGCAAAACACAGCACCAAATCTACTCAGGCATGCATTCATTCATGCAGAGGAACAATTACAATGTTCTGGAATGGCAATCCCAGTCCCCAGACCTGAATATCATTGAACATCTGTGGGATGATTTGAAGCGTGCTGTCCATGCTCGGCGACCATCAAACTTAACTGAACTGGAATTGTTTTGTAAACAGGAATGGTCAAATATACCTTCATCCAGGATCCAGGAACTCATTAAAAGAAGCGACTAGAGGCTGTTATTTTTGCAAAAGGAGGATCTACAAAATATTAACGTCACTTTTATGTTAAGGTGCCCATACTTTTGCACCGGTCAAATTTTGTTTAAATGCGGATTGCACATTTTCTGTTAGTACAATAAACCTCATTTCAATCCAGAAATATTACTGAGTCCATCAGTTATTAGATATATGAAACTGAAATAGCTGTTGCAAAAACCCAAATTGTTATAAAGAAAAAAGGTTAACATTAATAGGGGTGCCCAAACTTTTTCATATGACTGTAACTCCAGAGACCTGTGCCGGCCTGATCAGGTCTTATAAAAGACGATTATTAGCTGTAATTGCAAACAAGGGTTATTCCACAAAATATTAAACCTAAAGGTTGAATAATAATTGACCCACACTTTTATGTTGAAAATTTATTAAAATTTAACTGAGCAACATAACTTGTTGGTTTGTAAGATTTATGCATCTGTTAATAAATCCTGCTCTTGTTTGAAGTTTGCAGGCTCTAACTTATTTGCATCTTATCAAACCTGCTAAATCTGCAGGGGGTTGAATACTACTTGTAGGCACTTTAGCCTGGCCTAACTTGATCCAGAGGTGGTACAGATCACGCTGCTGGAGTGGTGTCAGATTAAGTACCTATGCACCCATCTTACACAGTTTACAAATGTCGACGAAGATGTTTAGCACTGGCAATGCCATTCTCAGCGTGACAATTCTGGTCATCTACATGATGGAGCACACTGTAAGCATTATTCGGAGTCAGGTGTTGGGACAAGAGGAAGGGGAGGAAGTACAGGAGGAGTCATATGCGGAAGGGATAACAAGATCTACGAGGTCCAGATGGTCAGCGGCACCTAGGCGGCAGTCATGGTGGGGGAGAGGGATTAACAAGGGCGCATAGTATCAGCAAAAAGTGTTGAGGAAGGTGCAGGAGCCCATGAAGAAATGGAGGACGAACTGGCAATGGGCATGGAAGACTCAGCAGATGAGTGAGAGCTTGCTCACATTTCGGTTGTGCGAGGTTGGGGGGAGAGGGCAGAGGAAGGAGGCAAGATTCTCACCTCTCTGCCACAACACACCAAGGACTTGGTCCTCCTGGATGCACAAGACACATAAGCGCCTTCTTGCTGCACTACCTACAACATGACCCTCGGATTGTACGAATTCGAAGTAATGCTAACTACTGGGTTGCCACACTGTTAGATCCCTGGTACAAGACAAAATTTGGCGAAAAAATTCCTGCCATAGAAAGGGACTCACGTATACAGGAGTATCTGCAGAAGGTGGTACGCAATCTTAGATCTGCTTTTCCACTAAACACCAGTGCTGCACAGAGTGAATCTCAACGCTTTGTCATGGATAGGAGGAAATGGTCTTTTACTTGTCCACATCTGAGGGACCGAGGGCTGGCTGCTGTGCTGAGATGGCATTGAGTACGGTGTCCCTGCAGAGTTGCACTTTTGGTCATATACAAAATGAGTTGAAAAAGGACAGATGCTGGTGGAAAGGGGAACAGGTGTGTTGGAAAGGGGAAAAAAGTTTTTGTCCGTGGGTTTGGTGGTTAAGCAAAAGTAACATTTGCTGAAGAAACACCATCTGTTACGGTGGGACTGGCAGATTTGGATAAGGTGGTATATACTATGTTACCGCTATAAAACGAAAATTAATAAGAAAGAGAAAGGTATATATCCCCATCAGCAGTCAGTGTCCACCGTGCTCCCAGATGGAAAAGGAGAGGTTGGCAACTGGAAGGTTAGGTGGAGGATACAGAGCTGTGTGGCTATGAAACTAATAGTAGCCTGAACCGAGTTAGACGCTTGGAGACTGGGAGCCCTGTTAGCGTCACAGGGTCCACACGCCCACCCAGCCCAGGAACTCCCTGTTAACATCACAGGGGCCATTGAGTACGCTGACCGTGTGCATTGGGGCCACACCTGTGGACAGCAGGCGCATCAGCAGCAGCAGGCCTGTTAATGCCACTGGGCTGCACAAGCAGGAATGGTAGGACAGGAGCTGGTCTTAACCGTTTTGCGTTACCAACTGTGGTGGCGGCCTGCATCGACGCTGTATCCCTGCCTACCTCTGGCCTAAAGCCACAATGGGTTCAACACATGGAGGTGTGCTCTTTCGGAGCATAATAGAAGACTGTGCACCTCCTTGTTGGCTCCAGCCCGTTTTATAACCTGGGTCCGTCCCAAACCAGGGTGGACCACAATGCACCTCCTGGAGACAAAAGCAGAGTGACACGTCATGAGTGGCATAACTAGCGTCCTATTTGGAACCGCAACTTCAATAATGACCTCATGGCTGCCACGACACAAACACCTCACCAGTCATCGTCTGACCATCAATAATGAGGTGACAAGTCATAGGGGCGGGCCTCTGCAAGCCATTTGGGAGTGGCCTGGCCACATCGTCAGGACACCTGATGCCCTGTGGTCTATATGGGCCCCCCACATCAGGGGCAGGGCCAAAGAGTTCATTACCGGACCTAGTCTCTGATGCAGTAAGTGCCTGAGCATGCTCAGTAGCATGAAATACAGTCTCTGAAAAAAGACTATCAGCTTTAGCATGGTGTCTAGGCACAACACAGGACTTAGACCCAGCATGGAGTGCAAGTACCTGTGCAAACAGGCTTTTCGCAATAAGTGTTGGAGCATGCGCTGTATCCCGAAATGAAGACTTAGCCTCAGGAATGGCACAGTCAGGCTGAGCATTCTCACTAGCGAAACACTGTAGTTAGGCGGCGGCTGGGGTAAATCGCATGCGCACTAGCTGCCTCTCCACACTTAGACGTGGAGGAGAAATTGCTCTTCGGGTGTGGACTTGGAGATGCTGTCTATGAACAGAAGGAAAAGCTAAAAGGTGTGTGTTACAGCAAGGAGCCACCGCGGAAACACTTCGTTCAATTGTGAGGGGAGTCATTTTGGAGTTTGGTGAGGAGTACCGTAACGCCAGTGAGCAGCATCCTGTGCCACAGACCAATATTCTTACGGTGCTGTCTATACTGCTTACCGTGAGAGGAGCGTAAAATCTGTATTTCTGGCAACTGGACATCACAGTACCCGGGTACGGTAGGCTGTGCCCAGACAATAATGCGGGCACGCAACACTTTGTTTTATTAGCAAAACACATATCTGTTCTGGGTAGGCCGACTATATAGACAATAAGACTTGCTGCCTCTGCACTGTCAAATTGTCACGTACAGTTTAAATCATAGAGGGACAGCGACACATGTTTGCATTGACTGTTGCTTTTCAAGATTTCCATGACTGTGTTGCAGAGCTGTGTGGTTTGCATTCACACTGCTATCATCTGCCTTATCTGTGAGGCTTCAGCTAACAAGGGTATTCAGGGGGGGTAATGTGTTTTGTCTATGTTTAGGTAGATAACTTGGAAGCTCTTGTGATGCGACACTGGTAAGTCGTGTTCGCACACACACACGCACAAACACACAATTACTGCTACGCAGAGGGATTAGCAGGTAGTAGGCAACAGAATAGATTGTTCAATTATTTAAATTGTATGCATGGTTCTTATTGTTTGTTTTGGTAAAGTTAAACAATTATTTATCAACCCAACTGCCTAGAGTCCTTTTCCTGTTGCCTGGTTTTGCTGCATACTGGGGAGCCCACCCTGTACACGACTTAAAATGAAGCATAAGTCGCAATGTGAATTTCACTGTGCTACAATGCGGCCTAGCATGCCTGTGCAACCACCGCCTGCCCCATCAAGTGCATCTGCGTGCTCTTCATCCTCTGTGACTGTGGGGACAGCAGTCTCACATGGTTTTTCACACTGAACTTCCACCCCTTTACACGCAACAGGGAGTGTGATTGGCAGGTCATCACTTGTTTTGGAAGTGGAAACAGATGGTATTGTTGAGCTGTCAGACATCGAGAAAACCAACATTGGATGCAGGCTACATTATATCCACACCTGCACCTTCGTCACAGATTGGCTGGACTACCTGCAGGTAATAATTGCATTCCAGAAATGGAAAGGAGTGTAGAATGCACATGTGTTGTACCTTGCTTGGCAGCAAAGGAACACTAACTTAGTATTACAGACAATTTTAGGAAGGCAGAAAAACAGTCAGCTCTTTGGGCAAATTAAATAGCGTGGCAAAACTGGACAGGTGGGTACAGTGGCCGTGTTCTGTGGGTACCAGGACAGTAAAGGAAGCCTCACTTTCTATCCCCCTGAATGATCAAATGCAGCAAGGAATTCCCTGAGTTTGCTATAAAATTAGTGTAGCAAAATGTGCATGAGGGTGTAATGCAGTGGTTCTGCAAATAGCTTTGCACCAGTGGGACACTAATGGAAGTCCAACAGCCACTTTTAGGATGCTACTAAGTTTACTCAGTGTTTGCTAGTATAATAGCTTAGTAATAATGAGTTTGAGTGTGCAATGCAGAGGTGCTGCACATAGATTTGCACCAGTGGGGCACTAATGGAGTACAACAGCCACTTCTTGTATGCCACTAAATGGCAGCATTTTTTCCTATCATTATAGCTTATTAAAAACAGAGCAGGAGGGTGCAGTGCAGAGGTGCTGCACATAGATTTGCACCAGTGGGGCACTAATGGAGTACAACAGCCACTTCTTGTATGCCACTAAATGGCAGCATTTTTTGCTATCATTATAGCTTATTAAAAACAGAGCAGGAGGGTGTCATGCAGAGGTGCTGCACATAGATTTGCACCAGTGGGGCACTAATGGAGTACAACAGCCACTTTTAGGATGCCACTAAGTTTCCTCAGTGTTTGCTAGTATAATAGCTTAGTAACAATGAGCTTGAGTGTGCAAAGGGCAGGAGGGTACAGTGGCAGGGTTGTGGGTCTGGGTAAAGGAAAGGAAGCCTCCCTTTCTATCCCTCCTAATAGGGAAATGCAGCGAGGAAATCCCTGACCTTAGCTACACAGATGCTGTCATCTTGTGTAGCTGTTAAAATCTATTTTCACGGCCCTGACTGTCACCTATGGCTCTGACCCTGCCGGTATTAGCCCTTACAAGGGCTGAAAGAAACTTCTATCCCTATTCTGTATAGCGCTGTGTATAGAGCGTATACAGCAGTATCGGAGACAGGAGCTACGCCAGCGGTGACTGACACCAAGACGCAGAAGGCAGATAATGGCATGCTGGAGGAAAGTGTCCGTTTTTATAATGCAAGGACATGTGACATGGACATCCTATCACACATGCCGTTGCTTCTCTGGCTAAAAGTCCACTTAGCTGTGTGTGTGTCTGGGATTGGCTGACATGCTGGCCCGCCCCACTACACGCGCACGCTTAGGGAAGGAAGACAAGGAAAAATAAAAAAAAAATGGCGATCGCCATTATCCAAACAGCAGTGATCTGAATGCGCTGTTCCCGCACACTATACACTGAAATTTCATAATAGTGTGAGTCACAGAGTGACTTACACTATTACAACGGAAAGCCAGCTAGTAATTAGCTTGTCTTTTTGCTGCTAGAACCGTTCTCGAACGTATCTAGAACTATCGAGCTTTAGCAAAAAGCTCGGAGTTCTAGTTCGATCTAGAACAGCCCCCAAAATCACTCGAGCCGTGAACTGGAGAACCTCGAACCGCGAACCGCGCTCAACTCTACTCAATATACTCATTAGGAAACACCAGGGGTGTAATATTTTGTGTATATAATGATTTCTTTTTTATTTTGCTAGAAAAATTACCACTAACTTAAATCAAAATGGGAGTCGGATATTGAGTCTATTTCGTATTATAACTGGACAACAATTTTTTGGGGAATATATTCCCAAACTTTCACTAAGTGAACTTGAAAAATTCTCTCAATTATTAGTTGTGCATAGAGCATATACAGTAGATCTCCAGATATATTTTTTAAGGCCGGTGTTAGAGTTGATTATAGTTACTCCCGGTGTTCAAGAGAAAAAGCAGGAATATTACACATACTTTGGTCCGGTCAGTGGTTGTTTGCCTTTTGGATAGTTAAAGTAAATCTTATTGAAATATCATATGAGTGCACAATTCATAAAGAGCCTCTGGTTTGTCTATTAGGGTGTATGGAGAAGATTCATACAATAACATTACGAAACTAGCTATTGCTCAGTTATTATTTGTAGCTTGGAAGTTGGTGGCAAAATATTGGATTGCTAAAAACCCCTCCAGTCTCGTAATGAATATATCCAACAAGTAAATTCTTATTCAAATTAAGAAGGTAATATACCAGAAAAGAGGTAGAAATTTTGAAAAGTTGTGGTCTTTGTGTAAGGAAGAAAATTGTTAATTTTTCCATTATATATACAGTGCCTTGTGAAAATATTCGGCTCCCTTGAATTTTTCAACCTTTCCCCACATTTCAGGCTTCAAACATAAAAATAAAAAATTTAAATTTTATGGTGAAGTGTCAACAACAAGTGGTAAACAATTGTAAAGTTGAACGAAATGTATTGCTTATTTTAAACTTTTGTAAAAAATAATAAACTGAAAATTGGGGCATGTAATATTATTCGGCCCCTTTACTTTCAGTGCAGCAAACTCACTCCAGAATTTCATTGAGGATCTCTGAATGATCCAATGTTGTCCTAAATGACTGATGATGAAAAATATAATCCACCTGTGTGTAATCTACAGTAGTTTCATATAAATGTACCTGCTCTGTGATAGTCTCAGTGTTCTGTTTAAAGCGCAGAGAGCATCATGAAGACCAAGGAACACAACAGGCAGCTCTGTGATACTGTTGTGGAGAAGTTTAAAGCCAGATTTATTATTATTATTATTATTATTGTTTATTTATAGAGCACCATTGATTCCATGGTGCTGTACATGAGGGGGTTACATACAGAATACATGTACACGTTACAATAGACAGACTAGCACAGGGGGAAGAGGGCCCTGCCCTTGCGGGCTTACATCCTAAAGGATTTTGGGGAGGAGACAGTAGGTGGGGTGTAGGTGGGGCGGCAGCTCCGCACGGTGGTGGGGCGGCAGCTCCGCACGGTGGTGGGGCGGCAGCTCCGCACGGTGGTGGGGCGGCAGCTCCGCACGGTGGTGGGGCGGCAGCTCCGCACGGTGGTGGGGCGGCAGCTCCGCACGGTGGTGGGGCGGCAGCTCCGCACGGGGGTGGGGCGGCAGCTCCGCACGGGGGTGAAGCAGTGAGGTCATTGAAGGTTATAGGCATTTCTGAACAGATGAGTCTTTAGGTTCCGTTTGAAGCTTGCGAGTGTAGTAGATAGTCTGACGTGTTGAGGCAGTGAGTTCCAGGAGACTGGGGATGCTCGGGAGAAGTCTTGGAGTCGGTTGCATGAGGAGCGAATGAGAGAGGAGGATAGAAGGAGATCTTGGGAGGACCGGAGGTTACGTTTTGGAGTGTAGCGAGAGATTAGTTCAGAGATATATGGAGGAGACAGATTATGGATAGCTTTGTAGGTCAGTGTTAGTAATTTGAATTGGATACGGTGGAAGATTGGGAGCCAGTGGAGGGACTTGCAGAGAGGAGAAGCGGGGTGGTATTGAGGAGAGAGGTGGATCAGTCGGGCAGCAGAGTTAAGGATGGACTGGAGAGGGGCGAGTGTGTTAGCAGGGAGACCACAGAGGAGGATGTTGCAGTAGTCGATGCGGGAGATTATGAGGGCGTGCACTAGAATTTTTGTAGATTGGGGATTGAGAAAAGGGCGGATTCTGGAGATATTTTTGAGTTGAAAACGGCAGGAGGTGGTGAGGGATTGGATGTGCGGTATGAAGGACAGGGCAGAGTCAAAGGTCACTCCGAGGCACCGAACTTTGGGTGCTGGGGAGAGCGTGATGTTATTAATTGTAATGGATAGATCAGGTGGAGAGTGCAGGGGAGATGGAGGAAAGATGATCAGTTCAGTTTTGGCCATATTGAGCTTTAGGAAGCGAGAGGAAAAGAAGGAAGATATAGCAGATAGGCACTCTGGGATTCTGGACAGCAGAGATGTGACATCTGGACCAGAGAGGTAGATCTGAGTGTCATCAGCATATAGGTGGTACTGGAAGCCATGGGACTTTATGAGTTGTCCCAGGCCAAATGTATAGATAGAAAAAAGTAAGGGTCCCAGGACAGAGCCTTGAGGGACACCAACAGAGAGAGAACGGGATGAAGAGGTTGTGTGGGAATGGGAGACACTAAAAGTGCGGTTGGAGAGGTATGAAGAGATCCAAGAGAGAGCGAGGTCTCTGACACCAAGGGAAGAGAGGATCTGTAGTAGCAGGGAGTGGTCAACAGTGTCAAAGGCTGAGGATAGGTCTAGAAGTAGGAGTACAGAGAAGTGGTTGTTAGCTTTGGCGGTAAGTAAGTCATTTGTGATTTTAGTCAGGGCAGTTTCAGTGGAATGATGTGGACGGAAGCCGGACTGTAGGTTGTCAAAGAGAGAGTTAGAGGAGAGGTGGGAGGAAAGTTCAGCATGGACATGCTGTTCCAGGAGTTTTGAGGCAAGTGGGAGTAGCGATATGGGTCGATAGCTGGTAGTAGAGGTTGGGTCGAGGGAAGGTTTCTTTAGGGTAGGTGTGACTGTTGCATGCTTAAAGGCAGAAGGGAAGGTACCAGTTGTTAGAGATAGGTTGAAGAGATGGGATAAGGCGGGAATAAGGATAGTGGTGAGGTTGGGGAGGAGGTGGGATGGGATGGGGTCAAGTGCGCATGTAGTGAGGTGCGCTTTTGAGAGAAGATGTGCAAGCTCTCCTTCGGTGATAGTGGGGAGGAAGTTTATGGGGGAGGGGCAGTGGTCTGTTATATAAAGGGGTTGTGGTGGTTCAGCAGAAAAGACTTGTCTGGTTTGGTCGATCTTTTCTTTGAAATATGTGGCAAATTCTTCTGCGGAGATGAGGGAGGTTGGAGGGGGCAGCGGTGGGCGAAGGAGGGAGGTAAAAGTGTTAAATAGCTGTTTGGGGTTGTGTGTTAAAGAGGATATGAGGTTTTTGAAGTAATTCTGTTTAGCCGAGGTAAGGGCCAAGCGAAATGTGTGAATTGCATTTTTGAATGTGGTGAAGTCTTCCTGGGAGTGCGTTTTCTTCCAGCGCCGCTCTGGTTACAAAAAGATGTCCACAACTTTAAATTGTCTCTCCAGTAAAGGAGACAAACTCTAGCAGAGCGCCACCTATTGGAAGTAGCGATCCTAAAAGTCACAAGTGGATTTTTAACAATCCTTTGCAATATGACTCAGGATATATAAGCCAGATCAGAATCCCAATTTGCAGACACGGTGTTTCGGGGTGCTTGCCCCTCGTCAGTGCAAAGTATGGGGGTGTCTGATCTGGCTCATGAGAAAGCTATGTGGGGACCACGGGGGAACACTATTCTCCTTAAGGAGACTTTGCAAGCCAGTCTGGCTGCCAAGTAAGGGGACTTATAGCTCCACAACTTTAAATATTCCAAAAAGCACTGTGCAAGCGATCATATTGAAATGGAAGGAGTATCATACCACTGCAAATCTACCAAGACCCGGCCGTCCATCCAACTTTCATCTCAAACAAGGAGAAGACTGATCAGAGATGCCGCCAAGAGGCCCATGATCACTCTGGATGAACTGCAGAGATCTACAGCTGAGATGGGAGAGTCTGTCCATAGGACAACAATCAGTCGTACACCACACAAATCTGGCCTTTATGGAAAAGTGGCAAGAAGAAAACCATTTCTCAAAAGATATCCAGAAAAAGTGTCGTTTAGAGTTTGCCATAATCCACCAGGGA
This sequence comes from Anomaloglossus baeobatrachus, assembly GCF_048569485.1. Taxonomy (NCBI): domain Eukaryota; kingdom Metazoa; phylum Chordata; class Amphibia; order Anura; family Aromobatidae; genus Anomaloglossus; species Anomaloglossus baeobatrachus. The sequence goes on from NC_134353.1 coordinate 478,472,321, forward strand.
GACACACCAAACATGTGGAAGAAGGTGCTCTGGTCAGATGAAAACTAAATCAAACTTTTTGGGCACAATGCCAAACGATATGTTTGGCGTAAAAGGACCACAGCTCATCACCCTGAATACACCATCCCCACTGTCAAATATGGTGGTGGCAGCATCATTGTTTGGGCCTGCTTTTCTTCAGCAGAGACAGGGAAGATGGTTAAAATTGATGGGAAGAAGGATGGAGCCAAATACAGGACCATTCTTGAAGAAAACAAACCTGTTTGAGTCTGCAAACGACCTGAGACTGGGACGGAGAGTTGTCTTTCAAAAAGACAATGATCCCAAACATAAAGCAAAATCTACAATGGAATGGTTCACAAATAAACGTATCCAGGTGTTAGAATGGCCAAGTCAAAGTCCAGACCTGAATCCAAATCGAAAATTTGTGGAAAGAGCTGAAAACTGCTGTTCACAAATGCTCTCCATCCAACCTCACTCAACTCAAGCTATTTGCAAAGGAAGAATGGGCAAGAATTGCAGTCTCTCGATGTGTAAAACTGATAGTCATACTCCAAGCGACTTGCAGCTGTAATCGCAGCAAAAGGTGGTGCTACAAAGTATTTACTTATAGGGGCCGAATAATATTGCACGCTTCAATTTTCAGTTTATTTTTTACAAAAGTTTAAACAAGCATTAAATTTCGTTCAACTTCACAATTGTGTCCCACTTGTTGATTCTTCATCATAACATAATTTTTATCTTTATATTTGAAGCCTGAAATGTGGGAAAAGGTTGAAAAATTCAAGGGGGCCGAATACTTTCGCAAGGCACTGTATGTATACACAGGTGCATCTCAATAAATTAGATTATCAAAAAGTTAATTTATTTCAGTAATGCAACACAAAAAGGGAACGCATATATTATAAAGAGTCATTACACACAGAGTGATCTATTTCAAGTGTTTATTTCTGTTAATGTTGATGATTATGGCTTACAGCCAATGAAAACCTAAAAGTCATTATCTCAGAAAATTAGAATCTTATATGTGACTAACTGAAAAAATGATTTTAAACTCTTAAATATTGGCCTACTGAAGAGCATGTACAGCACTCAATACTTAGTCAGGGATCCTTGTACATGAATTACTGCTTCAATGTGGCGTGCAAGGAGGTGATCAGCCTGTGGCACTGCTGAGGTATTATGGAAGCCCAGGTTGCCTTGATAGCAGCTTTCAGCTTGTCTGCATTGTTGGGTCTGGTGTCTCTCATCTTCTTCTTGACAATACCCCATAGATTCTCTATGGGGTTTAGCTCAGGCGAGTTTGCTAGCCAATCAACCACAGTGATACTATGGTTATTAAACCAAGTATTGGTACTTTTGGCAGTGTGGACAAGTGCCAAGTCCTTCTGGAAAATGAAATTTCCATCTCCAAAAATCTGGTCAGACGGAAGCTTGAAGTGCTCTAAAATTTCCTGGTAGATGGCTGCGCTGACTTTGGTCTTGATAAAACACAGTGGACCTACACCAGCAGATGACATGGCTTCCCAAACCATCACTGATTGTGGAAACGTTACACTAGACATCAAGCAGCTTGGATTGTGTGCCACTCCACTCTTTCTCCAGACTCTAGGACCTTGATTTCCAAAGAAAATACAACATTTACTTTCATCTGAAAACAACATCTTGGATCACTGAGCAGCAGTCCAGTTCTTTTTTTCCTTGGCCCAGGTAAGACTCTTCTGGCAGTGTCTATTGGGCATCAGTGGCTTGACACAAGGAATGTGACGGTTGTAGCCAATATCCTGGATTTGTCTGTGCGTGATGACTATTGAAGCACTGACTCCCCCAAATATTTGAATGGCCTTTCTTTAACAATACTATCAAGGCTGAAGTTATCCCTGTTTGTTCACCTTTTTCTACCACACTTTTTCCGTCCACTCATCTTTCCATTAATATGCTTGGATACAGTACTTTGTGAACAGCCAGGTTCTTTAGCAATGACCTTTTGTGGCTTACCCTCCTTGTGGAGTGTGTCATTGACTGCCATCACTTGTGTCACTTGTGTGTGAGCTCTACTGTTTAGGCACCTCAGGGGCTTTGTGAATGTGACATGGCACCTCCAAACTATTCCAACCAAATCTGAAATCAAATATGGCACTCCTTCCATTCTTCACTTTGTCCTGTGCGTAAAAAGTAGCTTTTAACCACATATGGGGTATCGGCGTATGCAGGATAAATTGCACAAAAAAAGTATGGTGAATTATTTCCTGTTACCCTTATAAAAATTAAAGATTTGGTGTCAGTAACATTTTTGTGATAAAAATGTATTTTTTCATTTTCACCACTCAACGTTATAAAATTCTGTGAAGTAACTGGGGGTTTAATCTGCTCACCAACCATTTAGATACATTTTTTCAGGGGTCTAGTTTCCAAAATGGGGTCACTTGTGGGGGAGGACCACTGTTTAGGTACAACAGGGGCTTTCCAAACACGACATAGCATCCAGTATCTATTCCACACTCTAAAATTCAAACGACGTTTCTTCCCTTGCGAGCTCTGCCATGTGTCCAAACAGTAGATTTCCACCACGTGTGGAGCATCAACATACTCAGTAGAAATTGCACAGCAAATTGTACTACAGTGCATTTTCTATTGTTATGTGCAACATTTGGGGCTAAAGTAACGTTAATTTTTGTGGGAAAAAGTAAAACTTTAAGTTTTTCCTCACACATTGCTTTAGTTCCTGTGACGCACCTAAAGGGTTAATAAACTTCTTGAATGTAGTTTAGAGTAGTTTGAGGGGTGCGGTTTTTAGAATGGAGTAACTTTTGGTATTTTCTGTCACCTAGACCTCTCAAAGTCACTTCAAATTTGATGTGGTCCCTAAAAAAATGGTTTTGTAATTTTTTGGGAAAAATGAGAAATTGCTGATAAACTTTGAACCGTTCTACCTTCCTAACAAAAAAAAAAAAAAAAAAAGAAGAAGGTTTTAAAAATTGTGCTGATGTAAAGTAAACATGTGGGAAATTTTATTTATTAACTAAATTTGTGTGACATAAGTCCCTGGTTTAATGGCATAAAAATTCAAAGTTTGAAAATTGTGAAATATATTGAAAACATTTTGCAAAATGTCTGATATTTTCACAAATACGCGCAATAAATATCATCTTAAATTTAACACTATCATGAAGTACAATGTCATGAAAAACAATCTTCGAATCACTGGGATTTGTTGAAGCGTTCTAGAGTTACAAGTGCATCTCAAAAAATTAGAATATCCTCAAAAAGTAAATTTATATCAGTAATTCAATACAAAAAAGAGAAACATATTATATAGTCATTACAAACAGAGGGATCTATTTCAAGTATTTGTGTTAATGTTGATGATTATGGCTTACAGCCAATGAAAATCCAAAAGTCCTCATCTCAGAAAACTAGAATATTATATAAGACCAACTGAAAAAGAAAAGATTTTGAACTCAGAAATGTTGGAGTCTACTGAAAAGTCTGTACAGTAAATGCACTCAATACTTGGTCGGGGCTCCTTTTACATGAATTACTGCCTCAATGCAGCGTGGCATGGAAGCGATCAGCCTGTGGCACTGCTGAGGTGTTATGGAAGCTCAGGTTGCCTTGATAGCAGCCTTCAGCTCTTCTGCATTGTTGGGTCTGGCGTCTCATCTTCCTCTTGACAATACCCCTTAGATTCTCTATGGAGTTTAGGTCAGGGAAGTTTGGTGGCCAACCAAACACAGTGATACTGTGGTTATTAAACCAGGTATTGGTACTTTTGGCAGTGTGGACAGGTGCCAAGACCTGCTGGAAAATTAAATTTCCATCTCCAAAAAGCTTGTCGGCAGAGGGAGGCATCAAGTGCTCTAAAATTTCCTGGTAGACAGTTGCTCTGACTTTGGTCTTGATAAAACACAGTGGACCTACACCAGCAGATGACATGGCTCCCCAAACCATCACTGATTGTAGAAACTTCACACTAGACCTCAAGCAGCATGGACTGTGGCCTCTCCACTCTTCCTCCAGACTCTGGGACCTTGATTTTCAAATGAAATGCAAAATGTACTTTCATCTAAAAACAACAACTAAGATCAATGAGCAGAAGTCCAGTTCTTTTTCTCTTTGGCCCAGGTAAGACACTTCTGGCATTGGCTATTGGTCATGAGTGGCTTGACACAAGGAATGCGACAGTTGTAGCCCATGTCTTAGATACATCCGTGTGTGGTGGCTCTTGAAGCACTGACTTCAGCAGCAGTCCATGCCTTGTGAATCTTCCCCAAAGTTTTGATTGGCCTATTCTTAATCTGATCAAGGCTGCAGATATCCCAGTTGCTTTGCCCCTTTTTCTACCACACTTTTTCCTTCCATTCAACTTACCATTAATATGCTTGGATACAGCACTCTGAACAGCCAGCTTCTTTAGCAATGGCCTTTTGTGGCTTACCCTCATTGTGGAGTGTGTCAATGACTGCCTTCTGGACATAATGGGGAAGACTGCTGTCAAGTCAGCAGTCTTCCCCATTATTGTGTAGTCTACTGAACCAGACTAAGGGACCATTTTAAAACACTTAGGAAGCCTTTGCAGGTGTTTTGTGGTAATTCTAATTTTCTTTGACTTTTGGGTTTTCATTGGCTGTAAGCCATAATCATCAACATTAACAGAAATAAACACTTGAAATAGATCACTCTGTTTGTTATGACTAATATATGAGTTTCCTTTTTTAAATTGAATTACTGAAGTAAATTTACTTTTTGAAGACATTCTAATTTATTGAAATGCACTTGTATAACTTGTCAAAGTGACACTGGTCAGAATTGAAAAAAAAAATTATCCAGGTCATGAAGGTGAACACAGGTTAAAAGACATTACAACATCACACAGTTCATGTGTCCCTTTTTTAGATCATACATAGCAACTATTCCACAGGCAATGTACATATATCGTTATATAGAAAAGGTGACAGATAACACCTTATTATCTTTTAGCTGCCACTCCCGTAATGCAATTAATTGCATTCTTTATGGTTAATTAGTACTAGCAATACAAACCTGATCAGACAATGAAACATTCTTCAAAGAAAGACTGTACAAAGTAGATTATCAGAGAGGGGTTATAATAAATGCCTCATTATTGTGGCACTGGATAGGGTTAATACCCAATCTAGGGAAGAACATATACATAGGAATACATCTAAAAATAAAAACCATGCATCTTACAATATTACTTTTTCAACACCTTTCTGCATCCAATATATTGATAATTTAGTTTCCAAATACTTACCAGTAATCAACCAGGATGATACTTTGAAACAAATTTTGGAGGGTGGATGGGGCTAGGAACGGTATGTTTTCCCCTAGTTTATTTGTATCGAGAAATGCTGCCACTACTTGCACGTCTCAAAGAGATTTTTTTTTAAATGTGCCAGCAATTCATGCAATTTTCTAAATTTACTGTAAATAAAACATTTTCTAGTACACCAAACGGCACCAATCACAAAATCGACGACTTCATCAAGTCTGCTGCACATCACGTCGTGTATTGCATAGAATGTGGAGTATGCAATGTCAGATATGTGGGTTGCACTATATGCAAATTAAAGAGACACATGGCAGAATACCTTGCTAACATTAGGGATAATAATAGCGCACATTTAGAAGCTGCTAAACATTCCATATACTCTCATAAGGGGGATTTATCCGGTTTCAGATTCTTTGGGATAAAGATAAATATCCTACAGGAGGCAATTGGCAGAGGAATATCCTTGTGCGTGAGGCATTTTGGATTTTGAATTTAAATACATAATATCCCCATGGCCTTAAGTAAAAGAAAAAAAATCTTTTAATTTATTAATATGTACCTGTTGCGTTTTAGATGTCCCAAACTAGTACATACAGTTTATTCACTTATTCCAATTACCCTATGTATCTCACCTGTGCAATGTTTCTTTCATTGGTTGTATCCCTGATTGTTTGAAAGTTTCGTTGTGTTATGAATAGGAGCATTCCTCATTCGAAACGCATCATATTTCAACCTTTCAGATAGCTTTGTTTGTATGATTTTTAATGATACTTATAAAATTTTTTTTTTTTTATTTCTAGCACCTGATCGGATGTGCTATAATTCCTCCATTTATGCCTATTTCTTCTACCGCCTTGCATCGGCTGGATGAGAACCCAACAAGTTTAATCAAAATCCCAACTTTATGGATTAATGAATTGTTAAGCGAACACATTTCCTGCGTCCACTTTTGAGGAAACTTTTTTTATATTGATACTCGTACATTTAGAGTGATATTCAAGCTCAGTAGAATAAGCTCTAATAAACTCATCAATGGGTGAGTTACAGGTAATGTGTGGAGGATGACAGCTCGTAGCATATAAAATAGAGTTGCCACTTCTCGGATTTTCTGAATAGCATTTTGTGAATAAGAGGAACAGTATTAGCAAATTCATTCACAGTAAATTGGAGATTTAAAGTGCATCTTTTAAAAAATATATAAATCTAATATATAAAGCTGTGTATGTGTGCGTGAGTGTGTGTCCACTAACGGAATGCGCACCGTCGCATTTACAATCACAAAATTTTGCACAGACGCCTCATGTGACTCAGGGAACATCATAGACTATGTTTTGATGGGAAATTTAACCCCGCACTTTACAGTTACTCTCCAAAAAACCTGCCTCCATTAAAGTCAATGGAGCTGGGAGCTACAGGTCATTTATAGGAGCTGTGATTGGTTGCTATAGGCAACGAAGGACATTCTTAGTGTGACATGATGTCGGTGGGGAGACGGACAGAGGTAGACAGACGGGGAACGAGAGACAGGGAACGAGACATACGGAGAGAGAGAGAAAGAGAGACTGATACAAAGACAGACAGACATGGATAGAGACAGTCACACAGACAGACAAAGAGACAGATTAAAGAAAGGACGTCTGGAACACCATGGTGTGAACAAGGTGCAAGACTCAAAAATATACAACTAAATAATAGGATAAAGAGTTGCACACCAGTCACAATATATAGGGGAATAATGAAAAGCAGAACTGCTATGGGAATACTAGACTGAAAAATACAATGACTATCTGAAAAAAGTGAAAAACATGAAAATGGTATGTGCATAATTGCTATGAATAATAGGAATGAGAGATGTTTAGCAATTGTATTGATCAATGCAAAGGAGCCCCAAAACCAAATGCCAAGGTAATCTCTATTCTTGGGGTCCCTAACCTACGTGTAAACTCACCTACAGTTAAAAAAACTTGCTCTGTATGGGAAGCAAAGGACCAAGCTATATATGTGAAATAAGACGTGGCTATGGGTGGGGCAGTGTTCTCAAACAGAAAATTCATACTAATTAAAGAATGGATGTCTGGAACACCATAGTGTGAACAAGGTGCAAGACTTGCATACTAATTAAAAAATACATACTAATTAAAGAATGGACGTCTGGAACACCATGGTGTGAACAAGGTGCAAGTCCCAAAACCAAACGCCAAGGTAATCTCTATTCCAGACGTCCATTCTTTAATTAGTATGCATTTTCTGTCTGAGAACCCTGCCCCATACAAAGCCAAGTCTTATTTCACATATATACAGTGCTATGCAGAAGTTTGAGCACCACTGGTCAAAATTACTGTAATTGTGAACAGTTAATCAAGTTGAAAAGGAAATGATCTCTAAAAAGGTATAAAGTTAAAGATGACACATTTCCTTTATATTTTAGGTAAGAACAAAAAATATTTTCATCTTTAACATTTTAAAAACTACATAAATGAAAATGGGCCAATGCAAAAGTTTGAACACGCTTGGAGATTTGTGTGCTCAGATAACTGACTATCATTTCAGACCTTAATTAGCCTGTTAGGTTTGTGGCTTGTTCATTATCATAGTTAGGAAAGGGCAAGTGATGCAAATTTCACAGCTTTATAAAAACCCAGCTTCCTCTAAGGCTACTTTCACACCTCAGGTTTCTGCAATGCGGCAGAATACGGCACTCTGCAGAAAAACCGCAACCGTTTTTTTTGCCGCCGGTTGCGGGTTTTTTTGCATAGACTTACATTAGTGCCGTATTGTGCCGCATGGGCTTGCGTTCGGTCCGGTTTTTGCCGCATGCGGCAGATTTAGCCGATGCCGCGGCCGGATAGAACGTTCCCTGCAACATTTTTTGCTCCGGCAAAAAAAAAAAAAAACGCATCGCGCCGCATCCGGCCGCTGCGGCGCATTTTCAATGGATGCCGGATGCGGCGCGATGCGGAAAAAAAAAAATCGCATCCGGCCACCGCATGCGTTTTTTCCACTGCGCATGCTCAGTAGCGTGCCGCAACCGGAAAAAAACGGACCGGCCGCATGTAAAAACGTATGCAAAGGATGCGGTGTTTTCGCCGCATCCGTTGCATAGGTTTCACAGCCAGATTGAGCCGCACGGCTCAAACCGGATGTGTGAAAGTAGCCTAACCTTGTGCAAATAAAACAACAGCCATAGGTTTTTCAAAACAGCTGCCTAGCACTCTGAAAATCAAAATGGTGAAGGCCCAAAAGCAGAAGAAAGCTAGAAGAAAATAGCAAAGCGTTTTCAAGTTGCCCTTTCCTCAGTTCGAAAAGTAATTCAGAAATGGCACTTACAGAAACAGTGGAGACCAGGATAAGGTCTGGAAAACCAAGCAAAATTTATGTGATAGCTGCTCCTAGGATTGCTAGAGTGGCAAATCAGAACCTTCACTTCACTGCAAAAGTCCTTCAGGAAGATTTAGCCAACTCTGGAGTTGTGGTACATTGTTCTACTGTTGAGAGACACCTACAGAAAAATAGCCTTCATGGAAGAGTCATCTGAAGAAAACCTCTCCTGCGTACGAACCATAAAATGTAGCATCAGAAGTATGCAAAATAACATCTAAACAAGACTGATGTATTTTGGAAACAAGTCGTATTAACTGATGAGGTTAAAATAGAACTCCTGGGCCACAATGATCAAACCAAATGTTTTGGAAAAAAAGGAGACAATGTCATGACAAGAACATCTCGCCAACCATTAAGCATGGGGGTGGATTAATCATAATTCACAGGTAGAGGGAAGAATGGATTCAATTAAAGTTTAACAAAAATTCTTCAAGCAAACATAACACCATCTGTAAAAAAGCTGAAGTTGAAAAGAGGATGACTTCTACAAATGAATAAGGATCCTAAACACAATTCAAAATCCACATTAGCCTATGTCAAAAGGTACAAGCCGAAGGTTTTACAATAGCCCTCACAGTCCCCTGATCTGAACATCATTGAAAATCTGTGGCTAGACCGCAAAAGAGCAGTGCATGCAAGAGGACCCAGGAATCTTACAGAACAAGAAGACTTTTCCAAGGAAGAAAGCATGAAAATCCCTTAAACAAGAATTGAAAGACTCTTGGCTGGCTACAAGAAACATTTACAAGTTTTGATACTTGCCAAATGGGGTGCTGCAGGGTGCTAACCATGCAGGGTACCCAATATTTTGCATTGGCCAACTTTATTTTTGGTTGTGAATTTAAAAATGTAAAAAAATATATATATATATATTTTTTTGTCTAAAATGCAGGATATATGTTATCCTTAACTTTATGGCTTTTACAGATAATTTCATCTTCAACTTGCTTAATTGTTCAGAATATCAGTAAACTTGACCAGGGGTGCTCAAACTTTTGCATGTCACTGTAGCTTGGACCTTTGCTTCCCATTCAGAGCAAGTTTTTTAACTGCAGGTGAGGTTACACGTAATTTAGGGACCCCAAGAATAAAGATTACCTTGGAGTTTGGTTTGGGGCTCCTTTGCATTGATTAATACAATGGCTAAACATCTCTCATTCCTATTATTCATAGCAATTATGCACATATACATGTTTTTCACTTTTTTCAGATAGTCCATTGTATTTTTCAGTCTAGTATTCCCAGGGAAAGAGACAGAGACAGGAAGTTGAGAAGGGCAGATAAATGAGACCTACTATATGTATAAATATGTGGGGAACCCTCACTCTGTATACCTATGAAAAAGTACATGGCTGTCCGTAATGCATAAGGATTCAATTTCTTGTTTTCCCCTCACTTTTTTATGAACACTTAATATTTTTTGCTGCCGGATTTTTTTTTGGCATTTTTCATAATGTTAATCAGACACTAATCCGTTTTACACAGATGAGAATATATATATATATATATATATATATATATATATATATATATATATATATATATATATATATATATATATATATATATATATAAAAAAAAAAGTTCACGTACAGTTTACTTTTTATCTAGACCATATTGAAATGGCTGAGTGGCATCTGATTTTTGGAGGCAAATCGTGCATGCTGCAATTTGTATTCTCAGACTACTTGGTCTTGGGGGGGGGGGGGAGGGGAATTGGACATGTGCATTACCTCATTTAACAACATTTGTCCAAATGTGATCCAATGTTTTGATGAATCACACTTTTTTACAAAAATACGGTCAACTGCACAAGCCCCTACAGTGCATAAGAGGAACACAAAAGCAGCAGTTCTGGCTATAAAGTTTATCCTCCACTCCTCTTCACCAACTAATACTGTTCTAATATAACTGAATGGATTGAAAGAGGAAGGGCTACATATGTATATACAAATCATAAAGGATACTTTAAGCTTATATATATTTACCAGAAACGAGAAGTTTACATACACTATCTAAAAAGACACATCTACATGTTTTTCTCACTGACATGAAATAAGAATAAACCTTTCCCATTTTAAGTCAGTTATGGTTAACAAAATTACACTGTGTGCAGAATTATTAGGCAAATGAGTATTTTGATCACATGATAAGTTTTATACATGTCCTACTCCAAGCTGTATAGGCTTGAGAGCCAACTACCAATTAAGTAACTCAGGTGATGTGCATCTCTGTAATGAGGAGGGGTGTGGTGTAATGACATCAACACCCTATATAAGGTGTGCTTAATTATTAGGCAACTTCCTTTCCTTTGGCAAAATGAGTCAGAAAAGAGATTTGACGGGCTGTGAAAAGTCCAAAATTGTGAGATATCTTGCAGAGGGATGCAGCAGTCTTGAAATTACCAAACTTTTGAAACGTGATCACCAAACAATCAAGCGTTTCATGGTAAATAGCCAACAGGGTCGCAAGAAGCGTGTTGGGCAAAAAAGGCACAATATAACTGCCCATGAATTGAGGAAAATCAAGCGTGAAGCTGCCAAGATGCCATTTGCCACCAGTTTGGCCATATTTCAGAGCTGTAACGTTACTGGAGTATTAAAAAGCACAAGGTGTGCCATACTCAGGGACATGGCCATGGTAAGGAAGGCTGAAAAACGACCACCTTTGAACAAGAAACATAAGGTAAAATGTCAAGACTGGGCCAAGAAATATCTTAAGACTGATTTTTCAAAGGTTTTATGGGCTGATGAAATGAGAGTGACTCTTGATGGGCCAAATTGATGGGCCAGAGCTGGATCAGTAAAGGGCAGAGAGCTCCACTCCGACTCAGACGCCAGCAAGGTGGAGGTGCGGTACTCGTATTGGCTGGTATCAAAGATGAACTTGTGGGACCTTTTCGGGTTGAGGATGGAGTGAGGCTCAACCGACAGACCTACTGCCAGTTTCTGGAAGACAACTTCTTCCAGCAGTGGTAAAGGAAGAAGTCGGTATCGTTCAAGAAAAACATGATTTTCATGCAGGACAATGCTCCATCACATGCATCCAACTACTCCACAGCGTGGCTGGCCAGTAAAGGTCTAAAAGATTAAAAAAATAATGACATGGCCCCCTTGTTCACTTGATCTGAACCCCATAAAGAACCTGTGGTCCCTCATAAAATGTGAGATCTACAGGGAGGGAAAACAGTACACCTCTCGGAACAGTGTCTGGGAGGCTGTGGTGACTGCTGTATGCAATGATGATCGTAAACAGATCAAGCAACTGACAGAATCTATGGATGCTAGGCTGTTGAGTGTCATCATAAAGAAAGATAGCTATATTGGTCACTACTTATTTTGGATTTTGTTGTTGCATATCAGAAATGTTTATTTCTACATTTTGTGCCGTTATATTGGTTTACCTGGTGAAAATAAACAAGTGAGATGGAAATATATTTGGTTTTTATTAAAAGTTGCCTAATAATTCTGCACAGTAAGTTACCTGCGCAAACAGATATCCTCCTAAGATAGCCAAACCTGAAAAAAAAACCTCTCCAACTTCAAAAAATATTAAGCTTTCATATTTATGAGTCTTTTGGGTTGATTGAGAACATAGTTGATGATCAATAATAAAAAAAAAAAATCCTCTAAAATACAACTTGCCTAATAATTCTGCACACGGTGTATTTATAGTTGACAAATGCTAGAATAATGAGAGAATGTATTAACGCATTTTTATTACTTACTGCAACGTGAAAAGGTTATATACACTAGGAGTACTATGCCTTTGAACAATATGGGACAGCCCATATGATGATGTGATGTCTTTGGAAGCTTCTGATAGGTTTATTGGCTACATCTCAGTTAATCAGAGACACACCTGTGGATGTATTTTAATGCACACCTGAAACACACTGCTTCTTTTTGTAGCATCATGGGAAAGTCAAAAGAAATCAGCCAAGATCTCAGGAAAAAATTGTGGACTTGCACAAGTCTAGTTCATCCTTGGGTGTAATTTTCAGATACCTGAAGGTGCCTCGTTCATCTGTACAATTGTATGCAAGTACAAACAAGATGGGAATGTCTCGCCATCATACCTCTCAGGAAGGAGACAGATTCTGTGTACGAGATGAACATGCTTTGGTCAGACATGTGCATATAAACCCAAGAACAAAAGCAAAAGACCTTGTGAAGATGCTGGCGGAAGCTGGTAAGATTGTTCATTATCCACAGTGAAACGAGTACTGTATCAACATAGGCTGAAAGGTCACTCTGCCAGGAAGAAGCCATTATTCCAAAAGAAACATAGAAAAGCCAGATTAATACTTTCAAATGCACACAGGAACAAAGATCTTAATTTTTGAAGACATGTCCTTTGGGCTGACGAAACTAAAATGGAACTGTTTGGCCATAATCATTACGTTTGGAGGAAAAAGGGAGAAGGTTTGAACACCATCCCAACTGTAAAACACAGGGATGGTAGCATCATGTTGCGGGGTTGTTTTGCTGTAGGAGGGACAAGTGCACTTCACAAAACAGATGACATCATGAGGAAAGAAGATTATATAGCAATACTGAACCAACATCTCAAGACATTAGCCAGGAACTTAAAGCTTGGGCGATGGGTCTTCAAAATGGACAATGACATGAAGCATACATCCAAACTGGTTACAAAGTGGCTTAAGGATAACAAAGTTAATGTTTTGGAGTGGCCCTCACAAAACCTTGCTCTCAATCCTATTGAAAATTTATGGGTAAATCTGGAAAGGCAGGTGCAAGCAAAGATACCTACACACATGGCTCAATTACACCAGTTCTGTCAGGAGGATTGGGCCAAAATTCCTACCAACTATTGTGAGAAGCTCGTGGAAGGATATCCAAAACATTTGATCCAAGTCGTACAGTTTAAGGGCAATGGTAGCAAATACTAATGAAATGTATGTAAACTTTTGACTTTACAGAAAGTAATAAAATGCCTTAAAGCATTCTCTTATTATTCTGGCATTTTGGCAAACAAATAATTTTAGTAATCTTAATTGACCTGATATTGGAAAGGTTTATTCAAATTTCATGACAGATAGTGAGAAAAATATGCAGATAGTGTATGTAAACTTCTGGTTTCAATTGTATATAATCAATATGGGATTAAATTGCAGACTCTCAGCTTTAATTTGAGGGTATTCACATCCTAATTGGAGTAAGGGTTTAGGAATTACTGCTCTGATATGTAGCAGCATCTTTTTCAAGGGACCAAAAGTAATTGACAATTTGACAAGCAGGTAAAAGATCTGGAGCGGATTTCCAAGTGTGGCATTTGGATTTGGAAGCTGTGAACACAAAACATGTGGTCAAATGAGCACTCAATGGAAGTGAAACAGCTAGGGATTACAAGACTCAAAAACAGACATTTTTTATAAAATAAAAAACGTCTGTCTGAATTTGGTGTTCAAGTGGTAAAATAGAGGGGATCATACGCAGTTTTTTTTTCAATTATTTAAATCAGTTTAAAACATGGTGTGGGCTGCGCCCTTTTTTTTAATAACCAGCCAAGGTAAAGCAGACAGCTGAGAGCTGGTATTATCAGGCTGGGAAGAGCCATGGTTATTTGGCCCCACCCAGCCTAAAAATAGCAGCCCACAGCCGAAGAAGTGCATCCATGAGAATTGAGAGTCCGGCCACTTTACTTGGCTCTTTCTGATTGCCCTGGTGCGGTGGCAATTGGGATATTACTTTTGGGGTTGATTTAAGCTGTGAATTGACAGCTCACATCAAGCCTACAGGTTAGTAATGGATAGACATCTATCAGACACACACCCCACTACTAACCCTGCAAATATAAAGTTAAAAAAACAGACATAGGGAAAAACATAGTTTACTTAAATAAAGACTCCCCCACACTCCTTCATTCAATTTATTACTTCAAAATAAATCCTGGAAGTTCCGATGTAATCCATGAGTAATGTCCCACGACAACCATTGATTCTTATGGGGCATCGTTCTGTGCACGAGGCTCCACTGCTCACTACTTTTCAGCGGCAGCTTGAGTAATTCATTACCTATAGTTGTTCAGCAGTGATCTCTGGAGCCTTATTCTGAAAACAAATTTGTCACGAACGGTGACATCAGTAACTCGGTGATGTCACCACTCATGAGATATTCCGGGTTACCACTGACCGGTAGTGGCCAATGTAGCATCGTTCTGAGAAAGCGCTCACAAAGATGCTAAATTGGAATTAAAGTTTGTCATGGGAGATTACTCCATTCGATTCCGTCAGAAGTTCCAATATTTATTTTTAATAAACTGTTTAACAAGGGAGTCTTTATTAATGATGGGATTACATCAGAACTTAGCGGATTTATTTTGAAGTAATTTGTGTTACATTGCCAGGTTATCAAAATTAGTGTGGAGCGCGCGCACATACACACACACACACACACACACACAAAACACCTTTTCTTGTTTTAAAAAAAACAAAAACATTGTGGAATCCTCTCTATTTTTATCACCCAGACAAATGTTTTTTTATTTTCACAAGGGTGAAAGGTGAAAATGCACCATATAAAATTTGTTCTGCAATTTCTCCTGAGTACATCGATACCCCACATATCGTGGAAAACTACCATTTGCTTGCACGGCAGAGCTCGTCATGACACATTTGGAACAGAAACTCCAAATGATCCTATTTTGGAAACTACACCTCTCGAGGAATTCATCTACAGGATCTGTGAGCATTTATAACCCTCAGGTGATTCACAAAATTGTATAAAACATTGGGCAGAATTATCATTTATTTCACTAAAATGTTGCTATAGCCCGAAGTTTTTACATTTTTAGAAATGTGTAATGGGAGAAAATGAAAGGTACAATTTATTAAGCAATTTATGCTGAATATGCCAATAACCCATATGTGGTAGAAAACTACTTTTGAGGCACAGTGCAAAGCTCAGATAGAAAAGATCACCATATTATAGTGCAGATTTTGTTGGACTGGTTGGAGGGTACCATGTCACATTGGCTGTCCCTGCAGTGCCAGAAGGGAAGAAATCCCCCACAAGTGAACCCATCTTAGAAACCAGATCCCTCAATGTATTACTCTAGTGGTGCAGTGATCATAATGACACCACAGGTGTTTGACAAAAGTTTATACCTTTGGGCAGTGAAGAAAAAAATAATTACATTTTTAAACACAAAAATTAGAGAATTTTCCTTCAGGGGTTCTGTCTGAATAACGTTTTACAGAGATTTACACAAAACCCCGTGTAAGCACTTAGCGTAGCACAAAGGGTAAAAGAAGTGAGCCGAGCCTTACTGCGGATCTGTGGGAGAAAGAATGAATAAAAACAATCAGGTCAAGAATAGTTTTTTTTATTCCGTTCATTGTGCGTTATAAGTGATTAGATGGCTTTATTCTTCGAGTTAGTGCAATTGCAGCGATCGCAGATCTATAGTTTTTTTTTAATGTTTGGCTACTATTACATATCGAAAAATGCTTATTTTTCCCCAAAAAGTTCTTGTATCACTATATTTATCAACTATATATATATATATCAACTATAATTTTTTAAGATTTTTGGGATGGGATGAGTTTATGTTTTTATTGTTAACATTTTCGAGAACATAACTTTTTGATCTCTTTCTATTCTGATTTTTGGGAGGCAGAATGATTATAAAAAAAAGCAATACAGAAATTGTTTTTGTGAGGTATTTTAGTGCCGTAACAAGTGCCGTAGTGTGGTAACATGACTTAGGCTATGTGCGCACGTTGCATACTGCCGTGACAAATATTCTGCAGCGATTTGGCAGTGCATGTGCGCTTCAAATCGCTGCAGCAACACTGCGGAATGGATGCAGTGTATCTGCAGAATAGATGCCGATTTCATACGCTCAGGATGCTGCCTTTCCCTCAGGCCTCTTTCACACGTCCGTGTCTCCGGTACGTGTTTGGTCCGTTTCCTCACATACCGGAGACACGGGCACACGTAGACCCATTAAAATCAATGGGACTGCGTGCACGTGCGTATTCTGCCATGGACCGTGTGTACATGTGGAGCAAACTTGTGTCAGTGTGCTCCACACGTCAACATGTCAGTTTTTATCCGGCATTACGGGTGTCACACGGAATGCAAACTGACCACACGGAGGTGTTCCATGTGACACGCGCCGGATAAAACGCATGTGTTTGAGAAAAAAAACCGCAAAACAAACCTTTACTCACCTTCTCCATCCCTTCTCTCTCTGCCGCTGTTGTCACTTGCTTCCGACCGCCGCTCATTATGCTCATTGAATATTCACTTCACTGCGGCCGGAAGCTGCAGCAGAAGGAAGTCGGCAGGATCGGAGACCGAAGATCAGCACCATGGACAGCGACGCCAGGGACAGCAGAAAGTTCCCGTTCTCCGTGTGTTATCACGGAGAACACACGTGTGCCATAAACACGGCTCACGGAGGGCAAAACGCACCTCTGACACGTCCGTGAAAAACGTGCGTAGTTTTTCACGGACGTGTGAAAGAGGCCATTGACATAGTGGGAGCAGCATCCAAAGCGCACAAAATAAGTGACATGTTGCTTTTTTGAGAGCAGCAATTTGGATCAAAATTTCAGCATCCAAATCGCTGCGCTCTCAAACGCAACGTGCGGCTGAATTATGCTGTGGGACGCAGGACACATGCCTTTACGCTGCAGTGCAATACGCAGCGTAAAGGCATGAAATTACGCAACATGCGCACACAGCCTAATCCAGGTTTTGGGTCAATACAATCACAGTGATACCATATTTAGGGTATGTGCGCACACAGAAGTTTTGTTTATTGAACAAAAAAACGCACCCTCTGGCTGAAAAATACACATCAAAAACCGAATGCGTTTTCTTCACCATTTTTGGTGCGTTTTTTCCCATGCGTTTTTCACTATATTGAATGGAAAACGCATGGAAAAAACGCAGAAAAGAAGTGACATGCTGCTTCTATTTTCTGCACCCAAAACTGCAGTCAAAAAATAAGCAATGTGCGCACAGCGTTTCAAATTTCTCATAGACTTTGTTGGGGAAGGTCATACACGCAGTTTAGGACCACAAACTGCACCCAAAACTGCACCAAAAAAACCCCCAAAAACAGCAGTGTGCACACAGGGTCTAAATGTAGTTTTTTTTTTTGACACTTACACACAGCAAAAACTAAATTTTACAGAAAAAAAATGTTTTTGCATGGCCATATTGTAAGAGCTATAGCTTTTTCATCTTTTAGCGGTGGAGCTGAGCTGGGACAAGATGACATTTTCAGCTATACCATTTTTATTTACATGCAACTTTTTGATCTAGTTTTATTCCACATTTTTCCGCAGTGTGATGAAAAAACATCTTTTGCATATTTTTTTTTTTTTTTTAATGTGTTCACTGAAGTGGTTAACAGTATTGGGGACCGGACGTGCCTGGAGATATTGGGCCAAGCAGAAACTGTAGAGAGTGGACAAGATCGGCAATAGTGGGCATAAGTCTATATGGTCACTGAATTTTTTTTATAATAAAAAGGAGGGGGCGGGGGGTCTGCAGGTAAGACCCCAAGCGGGGGACTGCAGGGGAGGGCTGCTGCTCCCCACCGCCAGGGGGTCTTACCCCCAGACCCCCTGCTTCAATTATAAAGAACTCCATGACCATGTAGACTTAAAAATTAATGCTTTGCAATGCGCCACAAAATGAAATACCTGGCCACGCCAACCCTATCTCTGCTCACGAACTTCAGGCGATCCTGTCCACTGTTTCCGCTCCACCCACTAGCTCCAGGTGGTCACACCCAGTCACTTCCAGTCCCTGACACGGCAAGTATTCCATGGTTAACTAGTTGGACGATTTTATAGTGTGGGTCATTCTATATGGGGCGATACCAAATGTGTACTTTATTTTTTTTTTGTTTTTACATAACTATATGTATTTATTGGTATAATTTTTTTGGGGTCTTTATTTTATATATTTTTACAATTTTTAAAACTTTTTTTTTACTTAGTTCCTCTATGGGACATCAAGTTTCCCTGGTCTGATATCTGATCTAATACTCTGCAATGTTACATTGCAGGGCATAAATCACTGAATCAGACACAGGCAGGAGGTGTGACAGGTCCTGCTCAAGTCAAGGTACCCGTACGTAGAGTATCTCAGGTTACCGAAAGGTTACAGAAAGGAAAACATCTCCGGTTAGAGGAAGGTATTTATAAAACAGCATATCTGTGGCACCTGGTTCACGTGAAAGAAACTTCTAAAATAGTTGCCAAACCCTTTAAGTTATCCTAATCCTCTTAGGTGAGATAACCATCTCTTAGGCTACTTTCACACATCCGGCTTGAGCCCTGCGGCTCAATCCGGCTGTGCAAGCTATGCAACGGATGCGGTGAAAACACCGTATCCTTTGCATAAGTTTTTCCCATGCGGCCCGCCCGGTTTTTGCCGCTTGCGGCATGCTACTGAGCATGCGCAGTGGCAAAAACCGCATGCGGAGGCCGGATGCGGTATTTGCCGCATCGCGCCGCATCCGGCCGCCATAGGCATGCATTGAGAGATGCGCCGCATCGGCCGAATGCGGCGCGATGCGGTTTTTTTGCCGCACGAAAAAACGTGCCAGGCAACGTTCCATCCGGCCGCCGCATCGGCTAAATCTGCCGCATGCGGCAAAAACCGAATGGAACGCAAGGCCATGCGGCACAATGCGGCACTAATTAAAGTCTATGCAGGAAAATCGCAACCGGCAGCAAAAAAAACCGGTTGCGATTTTCCTGCAAAGTGCCGGATTGTGCCGCAGAAGAAAAACCGGAGGTGTGAAAGTACCCTAAAAAGTTATCAAGTTGGTGCATAACCTTTGCTACATCTACATCTATCGAAATATCAATGCTGGAGGCCATGATACAGATTTAATAAAGAAAACCAGGAAGCAGTGAGGTCAACTAAGTGAAATATTACTTAATTTATTTTCTACCATTCAATACCTTTGGTACAAATTTTGTACAGCTAGAAAGCCCCATTTGAAACCCAAGTGATACACACGTGGACATAGTTTAAGTAACTTCTTAGTGCTCTGTTTAAAACAGGCCAATGTAACATAAAAAATTAAGAATCCAGCCAATCATCTCATACCATTGCCTTTTAAAAATACTAGTAAAACATGCTACTTTTTATTAGGACAAAAGAGTAAAAAAAAAACAAAAACAAAAAAACCCACTTACATTTCTCCAAGTTCTCTCTTCTTAACAGAACTCAATCCGATGTCTCCTAGTGTGAATCCTAGGCCAAGACGTCATTCAGACGTTTGTTTTATAAATGTGTTCTCTGTAGTTTTCACGGATAGAAAACACAACACACACATATACAGAGTAATACATATATTTTTATATATATATACACACACACACACATACACATATATATATATATATATATATATATATATATATATATATATATATATATATATATATATATATATATATACACACATACATACATATATATATACACATACATATATATACATATATACATACACATACATATATATATACATACACATATATACATATACACACACACACACACAGACACGCACGCACACATACATTATACATATATATATATATATACATACATACATATACATACATACATACACACACACACACACACAAACACCAAGTAATGTTGCGCTTTGTGTGACTCTGAAGTGGCTTTTATAATATAAGCTTATGGAGTATCTTGAGTGTAACGTGGCTCCTTAGACATTCATTGTAAAACTTCAGGCTCACAGAGCTGAGAGTGAGCCAGCTATTCGCAACAGCGCGGATATCATTGAGAAGCGGAGAAGAACAGCGGTAAATCTATTAATACACTCATACAACATTACATGGCATACTTACACACATTTTACAAAAAAATAATAAATAAAAAAACAAAAAAACAAACAAACAGTGATTCTTTAAATAGGGGCAAGGTGCCCTGTATAAGTGATTATGCAGCTTAGTTGTCATTTTGGGGGTGACAGACTCCCTTTATATATCAGAACATTTAATCATAAATTAACTTTGGATAAATTATATTTTTAATGAAAAAAACATCAAATAAATTAAACGCGACATAAATACAGCTTTTACAACCGTTTCTCCATTGAGTAAACTAAAGAACATAAACTTAAACATAGTTATCAAGTGACTGTTCTACCAACGTCAGTTCTTATTATGTACCTAAATAAATGGACAATTTCTGGCCACAGTCAAGTTGAGGATCTTGAATTGCCTTCCACATGACTAACATTTGATATGGTATAAAACGATGTACCATTAAAAGTTCTCTATAATAACAAGGATTGAATGAATCCAGTTTTACAGAAGGTACATGCACTCCAACTGTCCTCATGCCCATGTGAGAGGCTGGGCCAAGGCCAGCCTTTTCCAGACACATGCCTAGATAAACATCATCAATAGGGAATAGCTGGATGTCCTGAGATTTATTGTGGATCATGTGGGCAGTATATTTCGACATGAGAATTCCTCCACCTCCACAGTATGCTGGGTAGGAGTTAGATGTAGTAACCTGTACAGGCACATAATACTTGCTTCCAGCTTCACGAATAGGTCCAACATTAGCTATTAGCTGACCTACAAAAAGGTGTTTATCTGCTTCATGACTATGTAGGTAAGTAATTACATTAAAAGTGTTCACAAATACATCATCATCTCCATTAAAAATGAAGTTTGCGCCTGGACAGTATTCCTCTAGCCACATATGGAATAGATACTGCTTTAGAGTGAGATTAAAAAATGTGTCATGAAAGTCCCACTGTAGGATATCTCCGTATGTTTCACTTTCAATTTTTAGAAGTTGTCTTAAATGCCTGTCTTCCCGATCATTCTTTGAGGTTCCAGAGAGAAAAATCCTTTTCACATGAGCACCTTTATAATTGGTTTCTTTCCCCCACGTTTGACGAATGATGGCTCTTCTTTCGTAGTTACCCGGTGAAGATTTTATGGCAAGGAGAAGGAAGACATTATTAGATTCTGCTGCGCCGCCACACTTTTTTGGAGCGTTAAGAATTTGTGGAAAACTCCTGCAATGTCTATATAGCAAGAAATCCTTAATATGTGCTGGTAGTTTTACAAAACCTTCAATACTTTCCATTGATTTGTTTTCCTGGCATCCAGGAAGCCACTCAAGTTTTTCTTCAACTGGAGCAACAGTAAGTCGGATTGGAATAGCAACCTTCTGCTCCTCTGTGTCTAAAGTACTTGGTTCATCTCCATGCATGATAAACAGAAGTCCAACAATTCCCACACTTAGCAGGAGAATGACCTCTAACTTGACAAAGGATAGTCTCATGGTGACTCTCTGCAAGAAAAAAAAAAAATCACAAGTTAAGCTACTGAACAATGACAAGCTTTGCTTGATATAAGCAATGTGAAAACTTTTACAAATAGATTGAAGATAACTGTCATACACATTGAGGGCATGGTGTTAAAATGTAAAAGGTCTTCTTACAAATAAAAAATGGCATTCTGTTCCATAAAACACTAATTCCAAAAATTTGGAACGTTGTGTCAAATATGTGGAAATTTCTTATACTCACATTTTGGACACAACAGATGGTAGAACACTGATGAGAAGGTGAACATTAGATTTTTTTTTTTTTTTAAATGAAATGGAAAAATTTTACACAGAAATTGATAGTAGCAACACTCAAAAAGTCTCTAGCTTTTAATGCAGTTCCATCTGATTGCTCGAAGATCATTAGCATGTAAGGCTAGGTTCACATTTCCGTCAATTTGTATCAGTCACAATCCGCGGCTCTGGTAAACAACGGAATCCGTTTGGCGGATTCCGTTGTTCCCATAGACTTGTATGAGTGGCGGATTGTGACTGATGATGCTGCGTTGCATCCTCCACCCGACTGATCAGTCGTGGAACGACTGAGCGCCGGACGGAAGGAACGCAGCTTGTAACATTTTTTGAGCAGCGCAATCCGTAGGATTTCGCTGCGCATGCTCTCTCTGGCTCCCTGCACACGTAACCAAGGTAAATATAGTCCTTTGCTTAGTTACCCGATATTTACCCTGGCTACGTGTGCAGGGAGCCTGACACTTCCCCGCTCGGCTCCGCCCCCTCCTGCACTCGGCATGTACACACACACTACTGTCCCCAGCCATGCAGTCCCCGTCACTGACGTCCTCAGCGCCACATGGCCCCGCTTGGCTCCGCCGCCTCCTGCACTCGTTGTTCAAGTGTTGTTCAAGAAAGTGTCATACATAGAAATAATGGGTCCCAATAGCTAAAGTTCTAATTGGGCCGCCACAAAAAAGAATTATTTGGTGAAGTCATGGTGTATAGGCGCATTCACAGAAGAGCATACAGTACTTCCCAATTTTCTTTTAACATGGGGTCATGTATTGCAGCATGTACTAGGTCCCTATGTATTGTGGCACATAAAATGTGACTCCATTGAAGCTCCTTAGTATTCTGATTCACTACTAGCTACAGACCTTGTATGATGCCCCTACAGTAAATCTCACACAATTTGCCACCACAGTACACACACACACACACACACACACACACACACACACACACACACGTCCCTAGCTATGCAGTCCCTGGCACTGACGTCTTCAGCGCCACATGGCCCCGATCGGCTCCACCCACCCCGCACACATTCTCGGTGGCCGAACGATCAGTTGATCACCCGGCGGCCGGCTGCTGTGAGCGATCGGCTGATCACCCGGTGGCTGGCTGCTGTGAGCGATCGGCTGATTGCTCTCATTAGCCGGCCGCCTGGAGATCATCTGTTCACTCTCAAAAGCCGGCCAGCTATTGTGAACGATCAGCTGATCGTTCTCTTTTTTACAACGGAGTCCGACAATGAAAATTCATTTTTGTCATCCGTTGTACAACGCATCAGTCACAAGCGTCAAGCAACGCATGTGACTGATGCAAAACAACGGAAATGTGAAGCTAGCCTTAGGCTATGTTCGCACGTTGCGTTTTTTTCCGCGTTTCTGCAGCGTTTTTAGCAGCAGCGTTTTTGCGCTAAAACGCATGCGTTTTTGATTGCCAGCAAAGTCTATGGGAAAAGCAGAAATCCTGTCTGCACTTTGCTTTTTTTTCTGCAGCGTTTAATTTGCATATTTGTGGTCAAAAACCATGCTGAAAAAGAAGCAGCATGTCAGTTGTTTTTGCCATTTCTGCAGCGTTTCCTTAACATTGGAGTCAATGAGAAATGGCAAAACGCAACCAAAATCACAATTCCTGCGTTTTTCATGCTTTTTACCTGCTTTTCCACTGCGTTTTTGGCTCCAAAAACGCATGCTTTTCTGGACAAAATTTAATGGGTTCTAATGTTCCTTTACACACACACAATAACCGAAAATTTAAATGTTAAAAAATTAGAAACTTCACCTATTTTTCTGTTAAAATGTGCATAACCACTATTTTATCATTAAAAATGATAATTTCCCATATAGTTTTATTAAAAGTTAATTTTATACTTTTTTTCTCTTTTTTCATTCTTTTTGACTAATTCAACTTTATTTCTCAGTGTCTTGATCTCAAAAACGCATCTGCAGAAACGCAAGTGAAAACACAGGTAAAAAGCGCTAAAAACGCACTAAAAACGCGGTAAAAATGCATGCGATTTTAGCGCTAAAAAATGGTCAAAAGCCATTTGGTCAAAAACCAAGGGAAGGAAAACGTGCAGAATAAACTGCAGGTACTCCGACGCAACGTGCGGACATAGCCTAAGGGCTAAGCCACACGGCGAGAAAATCGGTGCGAGTGGAGTGCGATAAAACATCGCATTCCCCTCGGACCAATTCTAGCCTGTGTGTCAGCACACATGGGCGATTATTTTCTCAGCCCTAATCGGACTGAGAAAACAATCGCAGCATGCTGCGATTGTAATCCGAGACTCTTTCTCTCGCACCCATTCAAGTGAATGGGGCGAGAGAAAAATCACACTGCACTCGCGGTACACCGGTGTACTGCCAGTGCAATGCGAGAATGGCTATAGCTGACTACGCAGGAGAGAGGGAGAGAAATCCCTCCCTCCCCTCCTGAGTGCCGGCCCGCCCCCCGCAGCTGAGGTCTGCTCGCACGAACGGACCTCAGTTGCAAGGACACAGGCATGAGACTCGGCTCTGCTGTACTGCCAGCACGAGCCGAGTCTCATGCAAGGGGATCGCAGTAGTGCCCGTGTGGCCCCAGCCTAAGGCCGGGGCCACACGGGGACTACTGCGATCCCCTTGCATGAGACTCGGCTCGTGCTGGCAGTACAGCAGAGCCGAGTCTCATGCTTGTGTCCTTGCAACTGAGGTCCGTTCGTGCGAGCAGACCTCAGCTGCGGGGGGCGGGCCGGCACTCAGGAGGGGAGGGAGGGATTTCTCTCCCTCTCGCCTGTGTAGCCGGCTATAGACATTCTCGCATTGCACTGGCAGTACACCGGTGTACCGCGAGTGCAGTGCGATTTTTCTCTCGCCCCATTCACTTGAATGGGTGCGAGAGAAAGAGTCTCGGATTACAATCGCAGCATGCTGCGATTGTTTTCTCAGTCCGATTAGGGCTGAGAAAATAATCGCCCATGTGTGCTGACACACAGGCTAGAATTGGTCCGAGGGGAATGCGATGTTTTATCGCACTCCACTCGCACCGATTTTCTCGCCGTGTGGCTTAGCCCTAATAGTGATAGTTGGCCCTGTCCCTTGCATACATGAATTTCTCCAGAAACTGAATTGTTTGACGTGCAATAGATGATGGAATATTTGAAGACTTTACAATTTTACCTTGTCTGAAAAATGACCCGCTAGGTCTTTTTCATTATTCTATTATTATTATAGCGCCATTTATTCCAGCACATTATCAAAACTTGTCCCAACTTTGAGATGTGTTGCAGTCTTTAAATTTTTTTATACGAGTATTTTTTTTCAAATGAAATGGAAAACACATCTAACTTTTAACTTTACATTTCACACAATGTCAACTATTTTGGAAATAAGGCTATATATTTAGGCTAGGTTCACACAGCTGCATTTTGCTACATGGTTTTTGCTACATGGTTTTTGCCTTGCTTCTATGCTGATAAAATGCTGCTTTTTATAGTAATTGCTAAACCTATCAGATTCCATAAAGCTCATATACACACTTTTTCCTCACTGATCAGGAAAACGGCTGCGTTTTTGCTGCCTTTTTGAAACAAGCAGCATGTTAATTCTTTCAGTGTTTTTGTGGCTTTTTTCACCATTGAAAGCAATGAGTGAAAAAACGCAGCTGCGTTTTTTGCTGCTTTTTTGGTGAATTAGGGTATGTGCGCACTAGGCGTTTTTTTCACGCTGCGTTTGTGCGTTCTTTGGCCACAAAACACATAAAACACGCACCCACGGTGACAAAAAACAGACCCGTGGTAAAAACACGATGTGTTTTTACTGCATTTTTGGCTGCGTTTGCTCACTGCTTTTTTATGCGTTTTTTATCAGTGAACAATGTACTATGCTACCAATGTACAGTAGGCAGCTACGGGCTGCCCCCAACCCCCAGCTACCTATTTGTACCCGGCTGAGAATCAAAAATATAGAGAAGCCTTTTTTTTTTTTTTAAATTATTTCATGAAATAATTAAAAAAAAAAAAAAAATATGACATGGGCTTCGCCCAATTTTTGAGTCCAGCCAGGTACAACTAGGCAGCTGGGGATTGGAATCCACAGCGCAGGGTGTCCATGCTTTCTGGGCACCCCCGCTGTGAATTGCAGTCCGCAGCCGCCCCAGAAAATGGCGGTTTCATAGAAGCGCCATCTTCTGGCTCTGTATCCAACTCTTCCAGCTGCCCTAGTGACGGGTGGCTCGCTGGGTAATAATGGGGATAGGGCTAGTTGTATATTATCAGCTGGCCCTAAGCTCGAAATTCATGGGGTCACGCCAATATTAGACATGGCAACCATGAATTTCTAGTAAAGATAAAAAAAATACAACACACAGAAAAATATTTTTATTATAAATAAAACACAACACAATTAGTGACTCCATCTTTATTGAAATAAAGAACACCCCTCCGCAGTAATCTTGGGTCAAGTGTCCCGCGCCGTCCAATCCGGATCCAATATCATCTGATCAGTCTGCTGGAAGGCAAAGTGATCAGATGTATCAGGTTCAATGATGTGAATCACATCGCACATCAGCTGATTGTATAAAAGCCGTTTATACAATCAGCTGATGCATCAGTGCAAAAAAAAAATAAAAAATTTACACGTCTGTGCTGACTCCCGTCAGACCGATCGGTGCAGGACCCGGCGGTAATCAGCTGATGAAGTCTCCAGACGGCATCAGCTGATAGTTTAGCCGGCCGGGCGGTAAAAAGCTGGCCTCACCGCTGTCACTGTCAGCTGATTCCGTCAGGTGACCGCATCAGGTGATCAGCGCCAGGTCCTGCAGCTTTCGGAGGTGTCCCAGCCGTCTGCACACAGCAGGAGCGGTGGTACCGGGAAGAGGAGCTGGGAGCGGACATGTCGGGAGTCTGCAGACAGCTGAGTATGACATTTTTTTCTCTACTGTTCACTTTTGATTTCGCAGCTGCTTCCATCTCCTGCCCGTACATGGAGCCGCACAGGAGGTGGAAGCAGCGGTGGCGGTACCGGGAGGATTCAGGCTTCTCTGTTTACCAACGCCTGATTTTGGTTTGCAATGTATTCCTTCTGTTGGTAGCTGTTCAGATTCAGTTACCTCACCCCTTTCCACAGGCAATGCTAATTAAGCACCATTCTTGGATCTGTTCCGCCTTTATCAATGGTTGCTGTCTGGCACTGGGAGGGTCAGTTCTGATATAGTCCTGGTATGTGTAGAGCTTGCTCCACATGCTGGGACCTGGGCTGGTCTCTATCCACAATTGCCTTTTTTGCAACATGGAAGCGGCTATATACAGGTATGTGTGCTCCATTATGGTTCTGCTTTTAACTTTATCTAGGAGGCCGCATGGCACATGAAATACGTAATATAGGTTAGGACCCCCCTATTGAGATTTGCTGTGACGTTGGCAGGGGTGGCTCAAAGAATTGATCAATTATTTGCTAAAAAATTTTTTTTTTTTTTTTTTTTTTTTTTTTTTATTATAGTACAGTTGGAATAAATCTGTGAATTTTCACTTTTTATATGATGCATGCCAATTTCAGATCGTGCTGGCTCCTTTTTCTCTGTTTACCAACAGAAGGAATCCTCTTCCTGTACACGTCACTGTAGTACCCACCCCTTGCGTTTATAGCCGCGTTTTTAGTCATAGAAACGCAGCTATATTTGCAATTTGCGTTTTTCATTGTGTTTTTGAACATCTCATTGAACTCAATGGGTGGAAAACGCAGTGAAAAACGCAGAAATAAATGACATGCTGCTTTTTTGTGGTCACCACAAAAACGCAGCTACAAAAAAACGCTGTGTGCGGACAGCACTTCTGATAACCCATAGACATTGCTGGGGAAGCAATGTCACAGCGTTTTCTGCACAAAAATGCGGTAAAAAACGCCGCTAAAACGTCTAGTGCGCACTGGGCCTTAAACTAAATTTATTTAAACATACTGTAGACAAATGACACTAAAAACCATAACAAAAACATAGCTTTTTTTTTACTGCTAAGAGATCAGGTTTTGCTGCAGAAAACAAAAAGCCGCAAAAATGCACTGTGTGAACATAGCGTAACACTAAAAACTGCAGGTCTCATAAGAGATACCAACATAAGCTAATATAGTAGTTGACTGTGCTATGGAATAGCTTATTTTCACATTAAAAATATGGTTATTATAAAAGTAATTAAAAAAGACCTTGTGCATCTTTCATATGAATACATTGTAATAAGCACTAAACAGAAAAGATATCAAACAAGCAATTTGCCAGCATTTCCATTTACTTTTTGTAACAGCAGAAACTGTATCACAGCATTTGTGTATGAAGTGACTCAGGAACTGGTTGGAAGACAAAAAGGATACCCAGATTGCAAAAGAAAACACCATGTTTGCTTTTAACAGTTGTTATGTCTGTTATGTTGCAAGAGCCTATGCTCTCATGCTTATGAACAGGATTCACATCTTGGTTTTGGTTGGAACACATTCTTATGAAGAGATGTATAATGCTTTTTTCCAATACATTATTTATGATATGTTGAGTCTACATGTTGGGGGTGGGGTGGTGGTGGGGGGGGGATGTTCATTTGATGCTGGATTTCAGCTCATTTTCCAATTTAAAGACTTTTAAATGTAGAACACAATGCAAACACAAGACTTAATATACTATGTTAACCAGGCCACAAGGTTTAATACACATTAATGCACACATACCGTATTTTTCGGACTATAAGACGCACCGGACTATAAGACGCACCCTTGTTTTAGAGGAGGAAAAAATAGAAAAAAAATAAAATTAAAGTAAAAGAATGTGGTCATGACACACTGTTATTTTACTGCTGACAGTGTTACTGAGGTAATAATATCCCCAAATTCTGTCCTCATATCCCCCATTCTGGGTACCTTCGAGGTATATATGGCCCCCATCGTGGAATATGTATGTTCCCCATCATTAAATGTGTGATCCTCCAATCTGGTGTGTGTGTGTGTATATAGTAATATTGTGTGTGTGTGTGTGTGTGCATATATAGAGTTATATAGTGTGTGTGTGTGTGTGTGTATATATATATATTATATGTGTGTATATATATGTATATATATATAGTGTGTGTGTGTATATATAGTTATATACTGTGCGTGTGTGTGCATATATAGTTATATACTGTGTGTGTGTGTGTGTGTGTGCATATATAGTTATATACTGTGCGTGTGTGTGCATATATAGTTATATACTGTGTGTGTGTGTGTGTGTGTGTGTGTGCATATATAGTTATATACTGTGTGTGTGTGTGTGTGTGTGTGTGTGTGTGTGTGTGTAATATATATATGATCCAACCCCATCCAGGTGTACAGTAATGTCTTTATATACTATATTATTTATTGCCTTACTTTTACTGATGTGCTCGAGGACCTGCAGTGATGTAATGAAGAGGCGGGGCACTGTGCTGTTCTGTGCTGCTCTTTTCCACCCCTCTGCATTACATCACTGTAGGTCCTTGTCAGCTACGGGAGACTGTTTCTAATGCAGAGTAAGGATCAAAGTGAAAGTAATATGAATCCTCAGCACAGAGACTGCGGCTGTGCTGTGAAGGTATGCCGTGCTCTGGCCTGGACACTGCAGTGATCTGCACTTCCCCCCGGGCCAGACATGACTGCAGCGGCTCCCTGCTCCTGCCTCCTACACAGCGGACACAGTCTCCCCAGCCGCTGCAGGAAGTCGGCGTCTGGAGCTCCCACGTGTGACCGCTGTTTACATTAAACTATTGATTTGCTGCTCCTCACCCCCGCTGACTGCAGAGAGAGGTGGGCGGGGAGCAGCTAATGAATATTCACTTACTTTAAGCAGCGGGCACACGTGGTTTCTTCAGCCGTCGGCTTCCTGCAGCAGCGACCCTCCCTGCCTCCTGTGATCCCACTGCATAGCGCTGACTCCCCACAGTTCCTTACCCGCAGCTTCAGACCATAAGACGCACCCCACACTTTCCTCCCAAATTTGGAGGAAAAAAAGTGCGTCTTATGGTCCGAAAAATACGGTAATATGCATGAGAAATTAGAAATAAAATATCAACAATCGCTGCTTTGTGTCCGAATTAAAAGTTGAGGTATTACTATTTAGGCAAGTGATGGCAAATCACTAGAATAGGCCATCAAATAATGATCACAATATACAGTCTTGTCAAAACGAGGGCTCAATTTGCCATGCTGCTTACATCAAATACGATGTAAAGGATTTATTTAATCCAAGATGTTTGCTGATTCCAAAGATAGTTAACAGACCCAATCATCAGGACACTTTGATGATTCACTATATTATACACTACAGTTCAAAAGTTTAGGGTCACTTATATGTGCTTTCCTCTCAAAAATAAGGAAATATATTTTTTTCAATGAAGCTAACATTAAATTAAACAGAAATACACTCTATACATTGTTAATGTGGTAAATGACTATTCCAGCTACAAATGTCTGTTTTTTAATGCAATATCTACATAGGTGTATCGAGGCCCATTTAAAACAACCACCACTCCAGTGTTCTAATGGTACATTGTGTTTGCTGACTGTTAGAAGGCTAATGGATGTTTAGAAATCCCTTGTGCAAGTATGTTAGCACAGCTAAAAACAGTTTTGCTGATTAGAGAAGCTATAAAACTGACCTTCCTTTGAGCTAGTTGAGAACCTGGTGCATTACATTTGTTGGTTCCATTAAACTCTCAAAATGGCCAGAAAAAGAGAACTTTCATGTGAAACTCGACAGTCTATTCTTGTTCTTAGAATGAAGGATATTCCATGCGAGAAATTACCAAGAAACTGAAGATTTCCAACAATAGTGTGTACTACTCCCTTCAGAGGAGAGCACAAACAGGCTCTACCCAGAGTTGAAAGAGAAGTGTGATGCCCCGCTGCACAACTGAGCAACAAGACAAGTACATTATAGTCTCTAGTTCGAGAAATCAACACCTCACAGGTAGTCAACTGTCAGCTTCATTAAATAGTACCCACAAAACGCTAGTGTCACATCTACAGTGAAGAGGCGATTCTGGGATGCTGGCCTTCAGGGCAAAGTGGCAAAGAAAAATCCATATCTGAGACTGGCTAATAAAAGGAAAAGATTAATATGGGCAAAAGAACACAGACATTGGACAGAGGAAGATTGGGAAAAAAGTGTTATAGACAGCCGAATCTAAGTTTCAGGTGTTTGGATCACACAGAAGAACATTTGTGAGATGCAGAACAACTGAAGAGATGCTGGAAGAGTGCCTGATGCTATCTGTCAAGCATGGTGGAGGTAATGTGATGGTCTGGGGTTGGTTTGGTGCTGGTAAAGTGGGAGATTTGTACAAGGGAAAAGGGATTTTGAATAAGGAAGGCTATCACTGCATTTTGCAACGCCATGCCACACCCTGTGGACAGTGCTTGATTGTAGCCAATTTCATCCTACAACAGGACAATGACCCTAAGCACATCTCCAAATTATGCATGAACTATTTAGAGAAGAAGCAGGCAGCTGGTATTCTATCGGTAATGGAGTGGCCAGCCCAGTCACCAGATCTCAACCCTATTGAGCTGTTGTGGGAGCAGCTTGACCGTATGGTACGCAAAAAGTGCCCATCAAGCCAATCCAACTGGTGGGCGGGGCTTCTGGAAGCATGGGGTGAAATATCTCCAGATTACCTCAGCAAATTAACAGTTGGAATGCCAAAGGTCTGCAAAGCTGTAATTGCTGCAAAGGAGCATTCTGTGACGAAAGCAAAGTTTGAAGGAGAAAATAATTATTTCAAGTAAAAAATCATTATTTCTAACCTAGTCAATGTCTGGACTATATTTACTATTCATTATGCAACTCACTTGATAAATAAAAGTATTATTTTTCATGGAAAAGACAAAATTGTCTGGGTGACCCCAAACTTTTGAACTGTAGTGTATATTATATTTTACACACACACACACACACACACACACACACACACACACACACACACACACACACAGTAGGACGAGCAAAATAAAAAAAATCATAACTTACATCTAATCTAAAACCAAAAGTTCTAGAAAAAAAAAAAAAAATAAAATATACATTATGCTTCCTTCTCAGTAACGTGTCCAAAAGAAGTCTTTGATATGGGAAAATAAAATCACCTTAAATCATTAACTTAATACCATGAATTTAGACGATACAAGGGTATTCACAGAAAAAAGTAAACTCCATGTTTGGTGGTTAATAATAAATGAAATGCTACCTATTGTTCAGATCTTATAAACTGGTTTCCTAATCTACCTTTGCCCTTCAGAGTGGAACCCTATCAATTTTGTTAATGTAAGTGACTATTGAGAATCAATTGTTTTTACACAGCACCAAGAAGGAAAAATATCGAGGCAAACACACATTTACACGCTTTGGCATGCAATCAATGAGGTTATTAATGGCTGTCTGAGGAATGTTCTGCTATGCTGAATGGACTTGGGCACGAATATCATCAACATTTGCTGCTAGCTGCTCCCTTTGCAAATCCCGACCAATGGTGTCCCAGATTTGCTTGATGAAAGACAAGTCCGGAAATTCTGCAGACCATGGTAGTATGTTTCAGCCATACAGGCTAATCAAAGTAGCATAAGCAATATGAGGCCTGGTGAAATAGAGTTTAAAAATGGCTCTGGGATACTTTGATTTGGGGGTGGAACTAGTGATATGGCCATTTCTCTGATGCAATGCAGAGCTGTTAGTGTATCTGGAGTTAAGACTGGAGATGTCTCACTACCGAGATTATAATCTCAAGAGTTGGACTAGTGTAATGCTTCCTCATTAAGGCCTCTTCATGGCTTCTCTCATGTGATATCCATACCAATCTCCAGCTGACACTGCATCCAAGACAAAAGCAGAACTCAGCGCTCAAAAGGCTAGACCTCTATTCCAGCCTCCATTGCAGTCTTCCTCTATACCATGGGTCTCAAACACGAGGCCCAGGAGGCTGCTTCTTCTGGCCTGCAAGCACGTAGACCCCATAACAACCGCGGCCGCTACACAAAGAAGCCACAGTCAGCAGTTTACTTCAGGTGAATGATTTGTGGCATCGAGCAGAGAAGCTCTCTTCACATCTTTACCAAAGGCCAGCAGCTGATGTGTGTGTATGATGTCAGCTGCTAGCCTCTGATTGGGCGGTGGCTGCCATTG